>NW_028295010.1:0-153000 GCF_964341445.2 Mesoplodon mirus
TGAAACATTTCACACCAATGTTTCCTGTCCTTCTCATCACAATGCTCCATTACAACTTTCATAACAATGTTCCATGACCCCTGCCATCACAATGTTCCACGGCCTTGTCATTCACAAGGCTTCATGACACTTGTCATCACAATGTTACAAGACCCCTGTAATCACAATGCTCCATGCCCTTTTCATCACAATGCTCCATGACGCATGTCATTAGAATGTTCCATGGACTTCTCATCGCAATGCTCCATGACCTTGTCATCACAATGCTCCAAGACACTTTTTATCACAATGCTCCATCCCCCTTTTCATCTCAAAGCTCCATGAATCCTATCATCACAATGCACCATGCCCATTATCATAATGCTTCAGGGTATTTTCATCACAATGAAATCAAAATGCTCCATGACCTCTGTCATCACAATGCTCCAAACTGTTGGGATCACAATGTTCCATAACACTTCTCATCACAACAACCCATGATGCTCATAATCACAATTATCCATGGTCTTCTCATCACTGTGCTCCATAACCTTTGTCATCACAATGCTCAATACACTTGTCATCACAATGCTCCCTGACACTTGTCGTCAGTATGCTCCTTGAACACTGTCATGACAAGGCTCCATGCCTTTTTCATCACAATGATCCATGCCCTTTTCATCACAATGGTCCAAGACACCTGTAATCACAATGCTCCATGCACTTGTCATCACAGTGCTCCATGACGCATTCATCAGAATGCTCCATGTCCTTCTCTTCACAATGCTCCATGCCCTTGTCATCACAATGCTCCAAGACCCCTGTAATCACAATGCTCCATGCCGCTTGTCATTATAGCGCTCCATGACGCTCGTCATCACAATTATCCATGGTCTTCTCATCACAGTGCTCCACGGTCTTGCCATCACAGTGCTCCATGCCCTGGTCATCACAATGCTCTATGTTCCCTGTCATCACAATTCTCCACGTTCTTGGCATCACTATGTTCCTTGACACTTCCCATCACAGTGTTAAATGCTTTGTCATCACAATACTCCACAAGCTTGTCATCAGAATACTCCATGACCCTTGTCATCACAATGATCCATGACCCCTGTCATCACAATGCTCCATGAGACGTATCATCACAATGCTCCATGCCCTTTCTCATTACAGTGCTCCATGATGCTCGTCACCAGAATTATCCATGGTCTTCTCATCACAGTGCTCCACGGTCTTGCCATAACTATGCTCCATGCCCTGGTCATCACAATGCTCCATGTCCCTTGTCATCACAATTCTCCACGTCCTTGTCATCACAGTGCTCCATGACAGTTCTCATCACATTGTTACATGCTCTTGTCATCACAATTCTCCATGCACTTTTCATCGCAATGCCCCATGACCCCTGTCATAGCAAGCTCCATTCCTTTGTCATCACAGTGCTTCACAAATTTTTAATCAAAATTCTCAAAGGCCGTTGTCATCACAATGCTCCATGCCCTTGTCATCACAATGCTCCATGACCCTTGTCATCTCAATGCTCCAAGCCCTTGTCGTCACAGTGCTCCATTACCTTTGTCATCACAATCCTCCATAACACTTGGCATCACAATGCTCCATGTCATTGTCATCACAATGGAACATGAAATATGCCATCACAATGCTCCCTGACACCTGTCTTCACAATACTCCATGACCATGTCATCACAATGCTCCATTCCCTTGTCATCACAATGTGCCATGCCCACTGTCAACACAACTATCCATGAAACTTGTCAGACCAATGCTTCATGCTCCTGTCATCACAATGCTACATGACCCCAGTCATCACAATGCTCCGTGTGTCCCGTCATCACAAGGCTCCATGACCTGTGTCACCACAAATGTCAATGTCCTCATCATCACAAGGCTCTGTGAAATGTGTCACCACAATGCTCCATGAACTTTTCATCACAATGCTCAATGTCATTGTCATCACAATGCTCCATGAACGCTCTCATCACATTGCTCCATGACCTTGTCATCACAAAGCTCCATGACGCATGTCATCAGAATGCTCCATGGCCTTCTCATCACAATGTTCCATGCCCTTGCCATCACAATTCAAAATAACCCCTGTCATAACAATGTTCCATGACCCCTGCCATCACGATGTTCCATGCCCTTGTCATCACAAGGCTCCATGCCCTTGTCATCACAATGCTCCAAGACCCCTGTAATCAAAATGCTCCATGCCCCTTTTCATCTCAATGCTCCGTGAACCCTGTCATCACAATACACCATGCCCATCATCAAAATGCTTCATGCTATTGTCATTACAATGAAATTAAAATGCTCCATGACCTCTGTCATCACAATGCTCCAAATCCTTGTGATCAAAATGTTCCATAACACTTATCATCACAACGCCCAATGACGCTCGTCATCACAGTTATCCATGGTCTTCTAATCACAATGCTCCATGACCTTTGTCATCACAATGCTCAATACACTTGTCATCACAATGCTCCCTGACACTTGTCGTCAGTATGCTCCCTTAACCCTGTCATGACAAGGCTCCATGCCTTTTTCATCACAATGTTCCATGCCCTTGTCTTCAAAAGCTCCGTGATGCATGTCATCCAAACGCTCCATGGCCATCTCATCGCAATGCCCCATGCCGTTGTCATCACTATGCCCCAAGACCCCTGTAATCACAATGCTCCATGCCCCTTTTCATCAGAATATTCCATGAGACTTGTCATCACATGTCTCCATGGTCTTCTCATCACAATGCTCCAGTACCTTGTCATCACAAGCCTCCATGGCCCCTGTCATCACAATACTCCATGAACGTTTTCATCCCAATGCTCCTTGACCTTCTCATCACAATGCTCCATGACCCCTCTCATCACAATTCTCCATGACTCCTGTCATCACAATGATCCATGAAACCTGACAACACAATGATCCGGGACTCTTCTCATCAAAATGCTCCATGCCCTTGTCATCCCAATGCTCCATGACCCCTGTAATCACAATGCTCCATGACCCTTGTCATCAGAGTGCTCCATGAAACTTGTCATCACAATGCTCCATGCCTTTGTCAGCAATATGCTACATAATCTTGTCATCACAATGCTCCATGCGCTTGTCATCACAATCCTTCATGACACTTTGGATCATATTGCTTCATGCCCTTGGCATCTCCCTCTTGCCTTTCTGGTTTTTACAGATTTTCGGATGTCCCTTTTGACCCGTGGGAAGTGACAGTTCTTTGTAGTGTGGATTTGCATTGCGTGCTTGCTTGATTGTCCAAAAAGGTCGTATGCGTTTTCTCCTGAATATATTCAGGAGAAAACGCATACGCCCTTTTTGGCCAAGTGCATCATTGTCGAAGTTGTGATGCTTTTCCTGTGCTTTAAAGGCGATTCCAATTTACCTCTTGAAATATGTTTTGTGCAATTCTTCCTCATATTCAAGTCAGCTTCGTGGCCTTCCCTCAACTGATTTTTGGAAGACAGTAGTCCTTTATAACTGTAGGTTTGTGAATTGCTGTGCCCGTGAGCTACAATTTTCAAATCCCATTTTTGGGAGCTGACCGCAAATCCACAATTTTGCTTCAGGACCTATACATGTTCCAGGGGTGGATATACTGTTCCCTGTGGGTGGCTGAGGCTTTGGTTAATTCTTCTTCCTGACGGGAATTTAGAGTGACATGTGCCCGTCCAAATGCCTACATCTACTCTCTGATTGGTTCTCCCTCTTCCCTTTCATCCTCTGCACAATAAGCAAACTGTGTGAACCAGGAGGTTATAGGGGCTGGCTCTCCTAAGTTGGGAGATTGATAGTAAAGCAGTTGGAATGCCAAACTGGAGCACAAGGAGAGGAAAAATTAGGAGACCTTTAGAAATCTTTCACCATCACAGGGTGTCCATTCTCTAGGTTTCCCATACATGTTATAACTGTAGTGATATTCCCTACTACCTGGAGATTTGGTATCCATGGAATCGTGGCATGCATTAGTACTTTAAAGGGTCTGCATTTTCTCTCCCAATCTCACCAGTCCTCTCAGTCCCAAGTGTCCAGCCTTATGTCTCATCCAGCTGTCTTTGCAGATAGGGTCATTCCCGGTTTCATCAGAACCCCTGAAGGAATTGTGTAAGAATTTCGCTGTTTTTTTGTTTGTTTTTGAAATTCATTTTTATAGTGCGGTTGAGCTGATTTTCACTGACGTGTTTATGCCAGTCTAGACACACTTGATTCCCTTATGGAGACAAATCTATACATAGGTTTTAAGATTCTCACTAGTCAGATATATTCCTCTGTGTGGAATAGGGGGTTTGAGTCCCGTTCACTGAGGAAGGGGTAGGTCTCGTCTATTCTCTATTTGGTTTATGGAATGGTACCTGTGCTAATATCAAACTCTGGTTTGATGCATCACCCCACCTCTCCTATCCCATTAAACAGGTATAAGAGTGTTTTCTAAATGTGAGACTCTGTTCTCTTTCTTAATTCAGTTCATGTGTTGTGATGTTGACATTCCCTCTGTAAGTGATATCTTATGAATAGATTATTTTTCTGTGTGACTAATTTCACTTAGAATCATCATACGTAAATCCACTCTTTATGCTGCTACTGGCCTTATGACATTGATTCCACGTCTGAGTGATATTCCGTTGTACAAAATTACCACAAGTTATTTATGCATTTCTCTTTTTCCTGGGATATTTTAGGTGTACCAAAGTTGAGGTTCTTGTATGCAGAGCAGCCCTAAACTTTGGGGTGCCTGTGTCTTGTCGATATTTAGTCTTCCCAAGTTATATGTCCATGAGTTGAAGTCCCCTTTGCTCGGGGGCTTTGTATTTAAATGTTTTAGGAAACAACATACACTTCTTCAGAGTGGCTCTTGGATATTTATACCCAACCCATCAGCGTGACTAGGCTCCCTATTCTCCATGGCCTCTCCAGCATTTCTGGTGTGTACACATTTTTTGGATGGCCTTTCTGAGCAGTGGAAATTGAGACTTCTTTGTTGTGCGGATTTGCATTTCCCACTTGGTTGGTTGGCCAAAAACTCTGTATGTGTTTTTTTCCTGAAGATATTCACGAAAAAAAGGCATACACCCTTTTGCCCAACTACATCATTTTAGAAATTCTGCTGCTTTTCATATGCTTTAAATGTGAGTACAATCTACCTTTTGAAATCTGTTTCCTGCAATTCTGCCTCTCATTCAGATCCTCTTCGTTGCCTTACCTGAATATATTTTTGGACGTTGGTTATCATTTATATCTTTGCAGGTCTTTGAATTGTCTGCTCCTGAGCTCCATTTTGCAACTCGCTTTTTTTGTGAGCTGGCCGCCAAACCATTGGATTGATTCTGGCCCTATTCTGGTTCTGAGGAGGCAGGCTGAGCCTTTGGTTAATTCTTCTTCTAATGGGAAATTAGAGTGACATGTGCCTGTCAAAAATCCTACAGCTAATCTCTCATTGGTTCCCCCCTTCCCATTTATCCTCTGCACAAATTGCAAACTGTGTGAAACAGGAGGTTAAAGGTGCTGATTCTCAAAGTGGGGAGATTTTTAGTAATGTGGCTGGAATGGCGAACCCCAGCACCAGGAGATCAAAAATGAGGTGCATTTTAGACACCTCTCCTGAGCACACGGTGTACATTCATCTCGGTTTCGCAGGCATGTTTTGGCTGTCAGAAGATTCCCTTGAACCTGCCGATTTGGGACCCATGGAATGGGTACCAGGCAGTATTACTTTAAAAGGTCTGCATTTCCTCACCCAGCCTCTCTAACATCTCTTAGCCTGCATAGCTTCCAGCCTTATATATCATCCTGCTGTGGGTCTACATGTGTTCAATCCATGTTACATCGTAGCCCTTCAACAAAAGTTGTAAGAATTTTTGTCTGTCTCACTGTTTTTATAAATATTTTTAAATTTATTTTTATATTGGTTACAGCTGATTTTCAAAGCTCTGTTTTTTGCTGCTGTACATCCACTTGATTCATGTACTGTGAGACAACAATAAATTATTTTTCAGATGCTTACGAGTCATATGTATTATTGTCCAGTGACTTGAGTGGGCTGAGTGCAGTTCTTTGAGGTACCGTGTAGGCCTTGTCAGTTATTCAATTTGGTACTTGGAATGGTATATTTGCTAATTTCAACCTCCTGGATAATACCTCACCATTCCCCACCTTTCCCATTTAGCAGCCTTATGTCTATTTTCTACATATTTGACTATGTTTCTGTTTTGTAGTTTATTTCATGTGTAGCCATGTTTGATTCCACCTTTAATTGACATCTTATGATATGTGTCTTTTTCTTTCTGACATATGTCACTTAGAATGATCGTATGTAACTCCTCCAGAGTTGTTCCAACTGGCCTTATTTCATTGATTTCGGGATGAGTAATATTCCACTCTACATAAGTACCCCATCTCTTTTATCCATTTTATCCTTCCAGGGACATTTAGGTTATATCCAAGTGGAGGCCCTTTTTAACAGAGAGGTGGTAAACGTCGGGGTGCCTGTTTTCTGTCATTTTTTGTTTTTCCCAAGGTATACGCCCATGAGTGCAAGTGCCCTATGCTGTGTAGCTCATCTTTTAGATGTTTTAGCAAACACAATACACTTCTCCAGAGTGGCCGTTGGCAAATTACATTTCCACTATCAGCCTCACAGGGCTCCCTTTTCTCCTCGCCCTGTCCTGCATTTCTGGTGTTTACATTTTATGTGGATGGCCCTTCTGACTGATGTGAAGTGATACATTTTGTAGTATTGATTTCCAGTGCCCACCTGTTTGGTTGGATAAAACGTGTGTATGGCCTTTACTTGAATATATTCAGAAAAAATGCATACGCCCTTTTGTGCCAACTGCATCATTGGCGATGCTGAGCCCCTTTTCTTGTGCTTTAATGGGGAGTCCTTTCTACCTCTTCAAATCTGTTTCCTGCCACACCCCCTTGCTTACAAGCCCATTTCTGTGACTTACCTTAAGACATTTTTCGACGATAGATATTTTCAACTCTGCAGTTTCATGAATTTTAGTGCCCCTGAGTTCCATTTTTCAACTTGTGTTTTTGGAAACTGGACACAAAACAGCGGGATTTCCTCTAGACCTATTCTGTTTCCGTGGGCAGTTCTAGCCTTTGATGAATTTGTCTTCCAGATTGGAAATTAGAGTGGCATGTGCCTGTCCGAACACCTAAGACTTGTCTCTAAATTTTTCTCATCCTTCCGCTTCATCCTCTGGACAAATTCCAAACTGTGTGCAACAGGATGTTGACGGTGCTGATATCCCCAAGTGAGGAGATTGTTAGGAAAGATGCTGGAGGGGTGAACCCGAGCACCAGGCGATGAGGAGAAGAGGTGCCTTTTCCAAACTCTTTCCGATCAAACGGTGTACCATCCTCTAGGTGTGACAGGCATGTTTTAGCTGTAGGAAGGGTCACGTGCATGGAAGGAGAACACCAGGGATTTTTCCAAATCAGTGCCTCCCCGTACCCCAAACTGGGGAATTTTTAAGCTACAGCTACACATATGTCCATTAAGGGCCTTGGGAAATAGGCAGAGCCCAAACTTTAGATGATTGAAATCTTCAGGTTCAGAAGCGTTCACCATCGGCCTTGCTTAGGTTACATTTTATCTGTCATTGATAGATGATGTCAATAAAAATATCTATTCTTTTTTCAGATTATTTCCCCTTATAGGTTATTGCAAAATATTCAGTGTAGTTCCCTGTGCTATACAGTTGTTCCTTGTTGATGATCTATTTTATACATAGCAGTGTGTATGTGTTAATCCCAAACTGTTAATTTATCCCTTTTCCTACCTTTCCCCTTTGGTAATAATAAATTACAAGATTTTATACTTCTCAGAAATGGGGGAGCTGAAAGAGAGGTATCCTTTTCAATGGAAAAGCATTCAAAACAAGATTGAAGCTTCAGCCAAGAGTATTTGATGTACATCCATGGAAATAAATCACTTCATTTCTCTAATGTTGACCTGACAAATAAGACAGACGTCTTCACTGAACTTGCTTATAGTAAAGTGATGGAAATATCAAAGGTAAGTCTTAGAAACATATTATTTTACCCGAACATTATACACTGCTCTATGTTAACTACAGTTTGGCTCACACATCTGTTCATTGAAGTTACAATGATCTCAATTTCTGTTACTGATCCTCCAGAGTGGACCCCAACAGGAGTCCCCGTGCCCAGTGTCATTGGAGCCAACAGATCAAGACTGAGTTTGGTTCAGAAGCAAAGGAAACATTATTTTGAAAACAGAATGGAGAGGTGAGAGCGTGCACTCCCCCACGGGCTGTGGGCTGGGCTGCTGTGTAGGGATCCCGGCAGCGTCAGTGGGAGGGAGGGGATGGAGCTCTCGAGGGCTGGGTTGGCTGAAGCTCAGGCTCTATGCCGTGGAGTCTGCATGGGACCCCGCTAGCTGAGGAGTCGACCCAGCCAGTCTGCACTAGGAAATCGGGTCTGAAGTGCCGGGTGTGGGACCTCTGCATGCGGAACCCTAGGAGCACGTGAAATTAGACAAAGCACAAAGGAAAAACAGGTTAGACTTTATTTTATTGCCCAGGTTTTCTTTTTATCTCACAGGAATTTTTAATGAACGTTGCCGGAGACGAACACCTCCTCTGCTTTTTGTTCCGTTCCTCATTCTTGGATTGTTGAGGGTGCAGACCCCTCTTTTGTAACTGCTTCATGCTGTGTTGGGAGCCCAGATACCTGGGGGGAGGGGCAAAACGTCTCCCCACCAGCCTCCAGGTGAGGTTGATTGTCCCAAGGCCTCCTGCCTCACTTCCCGTACGCCTGAGCACCAGCATTGGATGTGTTGTAGATTCTAATGACCTTTAAGTGTCCAGGAAAGAGATGCGCAGAGATGCTGAGGTGGCAGGTTTCACCACACCCCACATTCGTTCGGCGACCTTAGGCTGACGGTTTTTGCCAGCTTAGATGCTCTGACCAGTAGTCTGTGCTTTCTTTAATTAGGTCCCTGAATTAATGTACAAACAGCACCATGTGTCAGAACCCTGCCCGCACAACTCCCAGACAGTCCAGGGTCAGTGGTGATCCAGGACCATGACGTCCACTGAGTCAACGGCATTTAGAAGTAGCCAGCAGTCCAGCCGGTCATATTGGCCACCATCACTGCGGTGTCTGTAGGGTTTTCTATGGTGAAAGCGTGATATACGTTTCCCCCGCCAAGCTTATTAGCTCCCCTCTGGGTGCAGTAAGTCCTGCAAGCAGTAGTCTGCTCTTCCGGGGCACAGTCTTGTTGTTTTCTGAGAGAAACTCCAGGTCAAGTGATGGTCACACCAGTCATCTTGGGGCCCCGTTGCCGCCATTTGTCTCTCTGGAGGTGGAGTTGGAGGGTCTCCTCACTCGATGTCAGTGTGTCCACAGAGTGACACCTGCAACTTCAGGGCATGATGTGTGGTAAGGATCACGACGTGGGGTCCTTTTCCCTTAGGAGGGAGCTGGCCTTGTGGGCTGCTGATTTCTAGCTTTTTAGATACCCCAGTATCCTGGCCTGATGAGTCGGTGGGCAAAGCCCTTGGTGACCATAGTTTATCATACCTGAAGGGCATTCTTGTGTTGCTCCATTTCAAGTGGTCCCAGTTTTTGCACTAAGTCTCCAAGGGCAATTAACCTTTGACCGGGTATGTAAAGGTCAAAGGGTTTAGCTAAATTAGGGAGTTCCTGGGCAAGGGTTTAAATTGACTGCTCTTTCCAATCTTGAAAGGCTGCTTCTGGATTCTATACAAAAGGATCATCATCTTTTCGTGTCAGTGTTTCAGGTAGAGGCCCAGCTATCAGACTGTAGTTAGGGATCCAGATGCTGAAATCCTTGGCCTCCCCAGGAACCCCTAAGCTGTCTTCTAGTTTTAGAAAATGTAAGGCTGCAAATGGCTTCTTCCCTATCCTGGGATTCGTTTCTCTGAATATCTGTGAGAAAGAAGCCCAGGCATGACACCTGAGCCTGGGATATTTGAGCCTTTTTCTTGGACACCTTCTATCCTTTTTTGGCTAGGTAGTTCAGAGGCGTCTTTAGTACGCCTGGCGATCAGAATGTCATCTGCATATTGAAGGAGGGTTCCCTTTTACAGAGGTAGAACGTTTAGGTTTTTAGAGGACATTTCCCCAATGATGGTGTGGGGATTTTTGAACCATTGGGGCAGGACGGCCCAGCATTATTGCTTGTGTTGCATGTTGTGTCCTGCCACTCACAAGCCAAAAATTCTTGTGACTCTGAGATGAATGGAATACAGAAGAAGGCATCATTGAAGTGTAATACAGAATGCCATGGCCTGGTGGATGGTAGAATCAGCAGCAGGGTGTAGGAAATAGGAGCTACTGGATGTATATCCTCGGTGGCTTCACTGACTGTCCTGATATCCTTTACCAGGTCTCCAGCAGCCCATGGGGCTCTCGTGGTCAGGCCAATCCCAGGATATGGAGCTCACCTGGGCTGCATCCCGCACCCCACAGCCCACGGGGCTCTCGTGTTCAAGTCCCTCCCAGGGTATGGAGCTCACCTGTGCAGCTACCCAGCAGCCCATGGGGCTCTCCTAGTCAGGCCCTTCCCAGGATACAGAACTCACCTGGGCAGGGACCCCAGCAGGGCTGGACACACAGGAACTGTGCACATAACCCACCTTGCAGAGAACCCCCAGCTCACCTGTCGCTCACAGCTGACACAGAACACCTCAGAGCAGGACTTGAACTAACAAACAGCAGCTCTGACAGGTCTGTGACCCTGGCTATCACTCTGTGCAGCCTCTCTCTGCCTGGTCTTCCAGACACTTCCACTGCAGCCAGGGCACCAGGCCTCTGTCTCCACCCACTATCACTCCTCTCCCTGACTCCTGGGTTCCTCTCATTAAGATAGGGTCTTCTTGAAGTTGTTTTCCACTCATGGACCAGATAAAATGATAAGAAAACAAGCCGCAGCTGCAGCCCCTTGTCTAGCCTGACTCTCTAGGGCCCACACCTGTTACTTGGGCCTGGCCCGTTTAACAAGTTTCATTTTCTGCTACTGTGAGCCCCTGAGGGGTGAAGATTGGCTGATTTGGGCAGCCTGACACTGCCTGCCCACCCTCCCAAGGTGTGCCTGGGTTGAGGTCAATATAAACACCTCTCCAGTCAGCAAGAGCCCCTGTAGCTGTGCCTGACGCCATATTCTCTGCCCCGTCAGCAGTGTCGGGGCTGGGGTGGTGGTAGGGAGTGAGGGGCCGTGGCTTTATGGGTGGCGCAGTGTGAGTGGGGCTCTGCTGGACTTTTCGCAGGAGTTGCTAGGTTGCCACCTGATAAAGAAGAGGATGTGTTATCCATACCTGCTACTGGATTTTCTCCCCAGGCAGAGGTGAGGAAGTAAAAAAGCAGTGTGGGCCGTGGCAGGAGGGGTATCTCAGGCAGGGAAATGGAAAGCTTCCAGAAGGGCATCTGGGGCCAGGACCATCCTGGCTGGCCTGCAGGCACCAAGTCGGACTGTGTGCTGTCGCTGGTGTGGCTCCACAGCCCTTCCTCTAGGCTTGCAAGTACTTGTACATATCCAGGTGTTTTACCTGGAAAGGGTGGGAAGAGTTCAGCTGCAGCAGAACTGGGGCTCAGCTCACATTTACTCACAGACGCCTCGACACAGTCCCCCAGCTTTGCAATGAGGATGCTCCTTGTGGGGGGGAGCGCTGCTGACTGCATGGGAGACGATTTCCCACCTCTGACCAACTTAAGAATTTTTTACCACTGGAGCAAGTGCCCTGATACGATTTTCCTCTGTATCACTGGTGGGTTCTGTTTTTTTTTTTTTTTTTTTATTTTTTTTCTTTTTGGTTCAAGGTAGATTTTATTTATTCCTCTTTTTTTTTAATTTTGGAGATATAAACATGGAAATAATGCATTAATATAAAGACGTCTATGTGAAGGGAAAAACTTTTTTTCTGTTTTATTTTATTAAATGTTATTTATTTATTTTTTAAAATTTATTTATTTCTTTTATACAGCAGGTTCTTATTGGATATCTATTTTATACATATAAGTGTGCACATGTGAATCCTCGTCTCCCAATTCATCCCAACACCACCCTCACATGGTGTTCCCCCCTTGGTGTCCATATGTTTGTTCTCTACATCTGTGTCTCTATCTCTGCCCTGCAAACCGGTTCATCTGTACCATTTTTCTAGGTTCCACATATATGCATTAATATACAATATTTGTTTTTCTCTTTCTGACTTACTTCACTCCGTATGACAGTCTCTAGATCCATCAAGGTCTCTACAAATGACCCAATTTCATTCCTATGTATGGCTGAGTAACATTCCATTGTATATATGTACCACGTCTTTATCCATTCGTCTGTCTGTGGGCACTTAGGTTGCTTTCATTACCTGGCTATTGTAAATAGTGCTGCAATGAACATTGTGGTGAATGTATCTTTTTGATTTATGGTTTTCTCTGGGTATATGCCCAGTAGTGGGATTGCTGGATTATATGGTAATTCTATTTTTAGTTTTTTAAGGAACCTCCATACTGTTCTCCATAGAGACTGTATCGATTTACATTCCCAACAATAGTGGAAGAAGGTTCCTTTTCTCCACACCCTCTCCAGCATTTGTTGTTTGTAGATTTTCTGATGATGTGATGTGATACCTCATTGTAGTTTCAATTTCCATTTCTCTAATAATTAGTGATGTTGAGCAGATTTTCATGTGCGTACTGGCCATCTCTATGTCTTCTTGGAAGAAATATCTATTTAGATCTTCTTCCACATTTGTATTGGGTTGTTTGTTTTATTAATATTGAGCTGCATGAGCTGTTTATATATATTGGAGATTAATCATTTGTCCACTGATTCATTTGCAATTATTCTCTGCCATTCTGAGCGTTGTCTTTTCACCTTGTTTGTGGTTTCCTTTGCTTTGCAAAAGCTTTTAAGTTTCATTATGTCCCATCTGTATAGTTTTATTTTTTACTTCATTACTATAGGAGGTGGATCAAAAAAGATCGTGCTGTGATTTACGTTAGAGTATCCTTCGTAAGTTTTCCTGTCAGAGTTTTATACTGTCTGGTCTTACATTAAGGTCGTTAATTCATTTTGAATATATTTTTTGTATGGTGTTGGGGACTGTTCTAATTTCATTCTTTTACATGTAGCTGTCCATATTTCCCAGCACCAATGATTGAAGAGACTGTCTTATCTCCTTTGTATAGTCTTGCCTCCTTTGTCATAGATTAGTTGATCATAGGTGTGTAGGTTTATCCCTGGGCCTTCTTTCTTTTTATTTTTTTCCTTTTACACGTTTATTGGAGTATAATTGATTTACAATGGAGTGTTCGTTTCTGCTGTATAACAAAGTGAATCAGCTATACATATACAAATATCACCAGATCCCCTCCCTCTTGCATCTCCCTCCCACACTCCATATCCCACCCCTTTATGTGGTCACAAAGCACCGAGCTGATCTCCCTGTTCTATGTGGCTGCTTCCCAGTAGCTATCGGTGTTACATTTGGTAATGTATTTATGTCCATGCCACTCTCTCACTTCGTCCCAGCTTACCCATCCCCCTTCCGGTGTCCTCAAGTCCTTTCTCTATGTCTGTGTCCTTAATCCTGTCCTGCCACTAGGTTCTTCAAAATCTTTTTTTTTCTTCATTAGATTCCGTATATCTCTGTTAACATACAGTATTTGTTTTTCCCTTTCTGACTTACTTCACTGTGTAGGACAGATTCTAAGTCCATCCACCTCAGTACAAATAACTCAGTTTTGTTTCTTTTTATGGCTGAGTAATATTCCATTGTATATATGTGCCAGATCTTCTTTATCCATTCATCTGTCGATGGACACTTAGGTTGCTTCCATGTCCTGGCTATTGCAAATAGAGCTGCAATGAACATTTTTCTACATAACTCTTTTTGAATTATGGTTTTCACAAGGCAAATGTCCAGTAGTTGGATTGTTGAGTCATATGGTACTTCTATTGTTAGTTATTTAAAGGACCCTCCGTACTGTTCTCCCTAGTGCTCATATCAATTTACATTCCCACCCACAGTGCAAGTGTGTTCCCTTTTCTCCAATAAAGGCCTCTCCAGCATTTATTGTTTTGTAGATTTTTTTGATGATTGCCACTCTGACTGCTGTGAGGTGATACCTCAGGGTAGTTTTGATTTGCATTTCTCTAATGATTAGTGATGTTCAGCATCCTTTCATGTGTTTCTTGGTAATCTGTATATCTTCTTTGGAGAAATGTCTATTTAGGTCTTCTGCCCGTTTTTGGATTGGGTTGTTTGTTTTTGTGATATTGAGCTACATGCGGTGCTTGTAAAGTTAGGAGATTAATCCTTTGTCAATTGCTTCATTTGAAAATATTTTCTCCCATTCTGAGGGTTGTTTTTGCATCTTGTTTATGTTTTCCTGTACTGCGTAAAAGCTTTTAAGTTTCATTAGGTCCCATTTGTTGATTTCTGTTTTTATTTCCATTTCTCTAAGTGTTGGGTCAAAAAGGATCTTGCTGTGATTTATGTCATAGAGTGTTCTGCTTATGGTTTCCTCTAAGTGTTTTATAGTGTCTGGTCTTATATTTAGATCTCTAATCAATTTAGAGTTTATTTTTGTGTATGGTGTTATGGAGTGTTCTAATTTCATTCTTTTATGTGTAGGGGTCCAGTTTTTCCAGCACCAATTACTGAAGAGACTGTCTTTTCTCCATTGTATATCCTTAGCTCCTTTGTCATAGATGAGATAGCCATAGGTATGTAGGTTTATCTCTGGGCTTTCTGTCCTGTTCCATTGATCTGTGTTTATGCCAATCTACATACACTTGATTCCATTATGCAGACATATAAATACATAGGTTTCAAGGTTATTACCAGTCAGATATATTCCTCTTCAGTGAATAGGGTGTTTTGTGTCCAGTTCATTGAGAAAGGAGTATGTCTTGTCTATTACATATTTGGTATATGGAATGCGATCTGTGCTAATTTCAAACTCTGCTTTTACACATCACCCCACGGCACCTTTCCCCTTAAGGAGGCATAAGTGTGTTTTCTAAACGTGTAACTCTGTTCTCTTTTGAAATTCAGTTCATGTGTGGCCATGTTTACATTTCCTCTATAAGTGATATATTACAATAAGTTTATTTTTCTTTGTGGCTCATTTCACTTAGCATCATCGTACCTAAAGCCACTCATTATGCTGCTATTGGCCTTATGACATTGATTTTATGTCTGAGTGACATTCCATTGTATATAAGTACCACAACATCTATATCCATTTTTTTTTCCTTTACTGGGATATTTAAAGTGTACCGAAGTCGAGGTTCTTGTAAACAGAGCAGCCCTAAATATTGGGCTGTCTGTGTGTTGTGGATTTTTAGTTTTCCCAAAATACACGCCCATGAGTGGAAGTGTGCTATACTCTGTAGCTCTGTTTTAGAAAACAACATACAGTTCTCCAGAGAGGCTGTTGGCAATTTACATCCTGTCCATCGGCGTAACCAGGCTCCCTTTTCTCCATGGCCTGTCCTGCATTTGTGGTTTTTACACTATTTGTGGATGGCCCTTTTGACTGGAGGTAAGGGACACTTCTCTGTAGTGTGGATTTGCAATGCCTGATGGCTTGCTTGGCCAAGAAGGGCATATGCATTTTTTCCCGAATATATTCAAGAAAATACACATAGTCCCTTTTCAGCCAAGGGCAACATTGTCGAAATTCTGTCGCTTTTCATGTGCTTTAAAGACGACTCCAATCTACCTCTTGAAATCCGTTTCCTTCAATTCTGCCTTGCATTCAAATCCTCTTCACTGCCTTTCCTCAATATATTTCTGGATGATAGTTGTCCTTTATAACTCTGCAAGTTTGTGAATTGCTGTGCCCCTGATTTCCATTTTTCAAGTCGCCTATTTGTGAGCTGGCTGCAATACCTCAGGATGGCTTTAGGCCCTAGTCTGGTTCCGGGGCTTCAGGCTGAGCCTTTGGTTAATTCTTCTTCCTGATGGGAAACTAGAGTGACATGTGCCCATCCAAACACCTACAGCTTATCTCTCATTTATTTCACCTCTTCCTGTTCATCCGCTGCACAATTTGCAAACTGTGCATAACAGGATGGTAAAGACGCTGACACTGAAAGTGGGGAGATTTTTAGTAATGCAGATGGAATGGCGAAGCTGAGCACAACAAAAGGAAAAATGAGGTACCTTTTAGAAAACTTTCCCAATTACACAGTGTACCATCAACTGGGTTTCCCATGCATGATTTAACTGTAGGAGGATTCCCTTACACCTGGAGAGTTGGGACCACTAGAATGGGTAGCACACAGTATTGCTCTAAGTGGTGTTCTTTTGTTCACACAACCTCAGCAATCTTGTCCGCCCCAAGTGTCCAGTCTTATGTCTCATCCAGCTGTGGGTGTAAAGGTGGTCAATCTAGCTTGCATCACAGGCCCTGAACGTAATTTTTAAGACTTTCTCTCTGTTTTTGCGTTTTGCTTTTGAAATTTATTTTTATAAGTGGGTTTAACTGAATTTCAGTGCTGTGTTCATGCCGTTATACACACACATGATTCCTTTATGGAGACATGAGAATACATATGTTTTAAAATTCTTAGAGTCATATATATTCCTCAGAAATGAATAAGGGTTTTTGAGTCCAGTTCATTATGCCGGGAGTAGGTGCGGTCTATTAAATACTTGGTTTATGTAACGGTATGTGTGCTAATTTAAAACTGTGGTTTTGTGCATCACCTCACCTCGCCTTTCCCATTAAGCAGGAAGAAGATTCTTTTCTAAATGTGTGACTCTGTTGTGTTTCTAATTCAGTTCATGTGTAGTCATGTGTACACTCCCACTATGAGTGATATCTTATGATAAGACTCATTACTCTGTTATCTTTCCTAAATCAGTTCATGTGTAGCCATGTTTTCAGGACCTTCATAAGTGATATCTTATTATAAGTTTCTTTTTCTGTGTGACTTATTTCACTTAGAATCATCGTACCTGAGACCACTCATTTTACTGCTACTGGCCTTATGACATTAATGTCATGGCTGAGGGATATTCCATCGTACGTAAGTACCACAATTTCTTGAATCATTTTTGTCTTTCCTCGGATATTTAAGGTGTACCCAAGTTGAGGTTCTTGTAAGCAGTGCAGCCCTAAATTTGGGCATGGATGTGTCTTATCGATTTTCAGTTTTCCAAAGGTATATTCCCTAGATGGGAACTGCCCTTGGATTTCTAGCTCTGTTGTTTATTTGATATAGGGAACACAATGCACTCCTCCAGAGAGGTAGTTGGCAATTTATATCCTGCCCTTTAGACCAACAAGGTTCACGTATCTCCAGGGCCTATCTTGACTTTCTGGTTTCTACACATTTTTCGGATATCACTTTTGACCTGTGGGAAGTGATCGTTCTTTTAGTGAAGATTTGCATTGCCCACTTGCTTGCTTGGCCAAAAAGTGCATATGCTTTCTTTCCTGAATATATTCAGGATAAAACACATACGCCCTTTTTGGCCAAGTGCATCACTGTTGAAGTTGTGCCCTTATTCCTGTGCTTCAAAGTCGATTCCAATGTACTTCATGATATCTGTATCCTGTTATTCTGCCTCATTTTCAAATCCGCCTCATTGCCTTCCCTCAATAGATTTTTGGACGATAGTTTTCCTTTATTACTCTGCCAATTTGTGAATTGCTTTGCCCCTGAGCTCCATTTTTCAGCTCGCTTTTTTGTGATCTGACCGCAAATCCACAATTTTGGTTCAGGACTTATACTCGTTCCTACAGGCAGGCTGAGACTTTGGTAAATTCTTCTTCCTGATGGGAAATTAGAGTGACATGTGCCTGTCCAAATGCCTAACAACTACTCTCTAATTGGTTCTCCCTTTTCCTTTTCATCCTCTGCCAATTTGGTAACCTTGCGAACCAGGAAGTTAAAGGGGATGTCTCTCCAAGTAGGGATATTGATAGTAAAGCAGTAAAAGGTCAAACCGGAGCACCAGGAGAGGGACTATTCGTTGAGTTTTAGATACCATTCGTATCCACAGTGTGTCCATTCTCTAGGATTCCCGTACATGTTATAGCTGTAGTAATATTCCCTTCACCCTGGAGAGTTGGGACCAATGCAATATGTGCCATGCATTATTGCTTTAAAGGGTCTTCATTTGCTCACCCAATCTCACCAATCCTCTCAATCACAAGTATCCAGCCATAAGACACATCCAGCTGTCATTGTAGATATGGTCATTTCAGGTTTCATCAGAGCCCCTGAAGGAATTGTAAAGAATTTCCCAATTTTTGTTTTGTTTTTGAAATTCCTTTTTATAGTGGGTTTGAGCTGATTCTCACGGCCATGTTTATGCCAGTCGAGACACACTTGAATCCATTAAGGACACATTTCAATACATAGGTTTTAAGATTTTACTAATCAGATATATTCCTCTGCGGGAAATATGGGGTGTTGAGTCCCTTTCACTGAGGAAGGGATAGGTCTTGTCTATTCCCTATTACGGTTTTGGATAGGTACCTGTACTAATATCAAACTCTGGTTTTATGCAACACCCCACATCTCCTTCCCCCTTGAGCAGGCATACGTGTTTTCTAAATGTGAGACTCTTCTCTTTCCTAACTCAGTTCATGTGTAGCCATGTTTACAGGTTCTTCATAAGTGATATCTTATGATAAGTTTCTTTTTTTGTGTGACTTATTTCACTTAGAATCATCGTACCTGAATCCACTCATTTTGCTCCTACTGGTCTTAAGACATTGATTTCATGGCTGAGGGATATTCCATCATACGTAAGTACCACAATTTTTTGAACCATTTTTATATTTCCTGGGATATTTAAGGTGTACTCAACTTGAGCTTCTTGTAAGCAGTGCAGCCCTAAATATTGGGGTGTCTCTGTCTTATTGATTTTCAGTTTTCCCAAGGTATATTCCCTAGACTGGATGTGCCCTTGGCTCTGTAGCTCTGTTGTTTACTTGTTTAGGGAACACAATGCACTCCTCCAGAGAGGCAGTTGGCAATTTACATCCCGCCCATCAGCATAACAAGGCTCCCTGTTCTCCAGGGCCTGTCTTGCCTTTGTGAATATTACACATTTTGTGGATATCCATTTTGACCGGTGGGAAGTGATACTTCTTTGTAGTGCAGATTTGCATTGCCCACTTGCTTGCTTGGCCAATATGGGCGTATGCGTTTTCTCCTGAATATATTAAGGACAAAACGCATATACCCTTTTTGGCCAAGTGCATCATTGTCGAAGTTGTGCCCCTCTTCCTGTGCTTTAAAGGCGATTCCAATGTACCTCTTGAAATCTGTTTCCTGCTATTGTGCCTCACATTCAAGTCCACCTCGTTGCCTTCCCTCAACAGATTTTTTGATGATAGTTGGCCTTTATTACTCTGCCAGTTTTTGAATTGCTTTGCCCCATAGCTCCATTTTTTAACTCGTTTTTTGTGAGCTGAAGGCAAGTCCAATATTTTGGTTCAGGACATATACTGGTTCCCGGTGGGTGGCTGAGACTTTGGTTAATTCGTCTTCCTCCCAGGAAATAAGAGTGACAGTTGCCCTTCCAAATGGCTAACAGCTACTCTCTCATTGGTTCTCCCTATTCCCTTTCATCCTATGCCAAATTGGCAACCTGAGCGCACCAGGAGGTTAGAGGTGCTTTCTCTCCAAGTTGGGAAATTGATAGTAAAGCAGTTGGAAGGTCAAACTGGAGCACCAGCAGAGTCACTATTCGTTGAGTTTTAGAAAGCTTTTGTATTCACAGTGTGTCCATTCTCTAGGTTTCCCATACATGTTATAGCTGTAGTAATATTCCCTTCAACCTGGAGAGTTGTGATCCATGGAATGAGTGCCATGCATTATTGCTTTAAAGGGTCTGCATTTGCTCACCCAATCTCACCAATCCTCTCAGTCCCATGTGTCCAGCCTTATGCCAACTCCAGCTGTCATTGTAGATAGGGTCATTCCAACTTTCAACAGAGACCCTGAAGGAATTGTAATGAATTTTCCTGTTTCTTTTTGTTTTGTTTTTGAAATTCCGTTTTATAGTGGGTTTGAGCTGATTCTCGCTGCCATGATTATGCCAGTCTAGACACACTTGATTGCCTTAAGGAGACATATCTGTACATAGGTTTTAAATTTCTTACTAGTCAGATACATTCATCTGCGGGAAATATGGGATTTTGAGTCCCTTTCACTGAGGAAGGTGTAGGTCTTGTCTATTCCATAGTTGGTTTTTGGAACGGTACCTGTGCTTATATCAAACTCTGGTTTTATGCATCACCCCACCACTCCTTCCCCCTTAAGCAGGCATAAGAGTGTTTTCTAAATTTGAGACTCTCTTCTCTTTCCTAACTCCGTTCATGTGTAGCCATGTTTACAGGATTATCATAAGTGATATCTTATGATACGTTTCTTTTTCTGTGTGACTTATTTCACTTAGAATCATGGTAGCTGAATCCACTCATTTTGCTGCTACTGGTCCTATGACATTGATTTCATGGCTGAGGGATATTCCATCGTACGTAAGTACCACAGTTTTTGAAACAATTTTATCCTTCCTGGGATATTTAAGGTGTACCCAAGTTGAGGTTCTTGTAAGCAGTGCAGCCCTAAATTTTGGGGTGGCTCTGTCTTATTGATTATCAGTTTTCCCAAGGTATATTCCCTAGACTGGAAGTGCCCTTGGCTCTGTAGCTCTGTTGTTTACTTGTTTTAGGGAACACAATGCACTCCTTCAGAGAGGCAGTTGGCAATTTACATCCCGCCCATCAGCATAACAAGGCTCCCTGTTCTCCAGGACCTGTCTTGCCTTTCTGATTTTTAAATATTTGGCGGATGTCCCTTTTCACAGGTGGGAAGTGATACTTCTTAGTAGTGCAGATTTGCATTGCCTGCTTGCTTGCTTGGCCAAAAAGGGCGTATGCGTTTTCTCCTGAATATATTCAGGAGAAAACACATACGCCCTTTTTGGCCAAGTGCATTATTGTAGAAGTTGTGCCCCTCTTCCTGTGTTTAAAGATGATTCCAACGCACCTCTTGAAATCTGTTTTTTGCTATTCTGCCTCGCATTGACGGCCGCCTCGTTGTGTTCCCTCACCAGATTTTTCGATGCTAGTTGTCCTTTATTACTCTGCCAGTTTGTGAATTGCTGTGCCCCTGAGGTCCATTTTTCAACTTGATTTTTGTGAGCTGAATGCAAGTCCAAAATTTTGGTTCAGGAACTATACTGGTTCCTGGTGGGTGGCGGACTTTGGTTAATTATTCTTCCTGCCAGGAAATCAGAGTGACATATGCCCCTCCAAATGTCTAATAACTACTCTCTCATTGGTTCTCCCTCTTCCCTTTCATCCTCTGCCAAATTGGCAACCTGTGTGAAACAGCAGGTTAAAGGGGCTGTCTCTCCAAGTTGGGAGATGGATAGTAAAGCAGTTGGAAACTAAAACCGGAGCACCAGGAGAGGGACTATTAGTTGAGGTTTAAAAACCTTTCGTATTCACATTGTGTCCATTCTCTAGGTTTCCCGTACATGTTATAGCTGTAGTAATATTCCCTTCAACCTGGAGAGTTGGGACCCATGGAATGGGTGCCACACATTATTGCTTTAAAGGGTCTGCATTTCCTTACACAGTCTCACCTATCGTCTCACACCCAAGTGTCCAGCCTTATGCCACATCCAGCTCTCGTTGTAGATAGGGTCATTCCAGATTTCATCAGAGACCCTGAAGGAATTGTAAAGAATTTCCCTGTTTTGTTGTTTTGTTTTTGAAATTCCTTTTTATAGTGAGTTTGAGCTGATTCTCACTGCCATGTTTATGCCAGTCTAGACACACTTGTTTCCCTTATGGAAACATATCAATACATAGGTTTTAAGATTCTTACTAGTAAGATATATTCCTCTGCGGGGAATATGGGGTGTTGAGTCCCTTTCACTAAGGAAGGTGTAGGTCTTGTCTATTCCGTATTAGGTTTTTGGAATGGTACGTGTGCTTATATCAAACTCTGGTTTTATGCATCACCCCACCTCTCCATCACCCTTAAGCAGGCATAAGATTTTTTTCTAAATGTGAGACTCTGTTCTCTTTCCTAACTCAGTTCATGTGTAGCCATGTTTACAGGATCTTCATAAGTGATATTTTATGATAAGTTTCTTTTTCTGTGTGACTTATTTCACTTAGAATCATCGTACCTGAATCCATACATTTTGCTGCTACTGGTCTTATGACATTGATTTCATGGCCGAGGGATATTCCATCGTATGTATATACCACAATTTTTTGAACCATTTTTATCTTTCCTGGGATATTTAAGGTGTACCCAAGTTGAGGTTCTTGTAAGCAGCGCAGCCCTAAATTTGTGGGTGGCTCTGTCTTACTTATTTTCAGTTTTCCCAAGGTATATTCCCTAGACTGGAAGTGCCCTTGTCTGTAGCTCTCTTGTTTACTTCTTTTAGAGAACACAATGCACTCATCCAGATAGGCAGTTGGCAATTTACTTCCCGCTCATCAGCATTACAAGGCTCCATGTTCTCCAGGGAAAGTCTTGTCTTTCTGGTTTTTACACATTTTGTGGATGTCCATTTTGACTGGTACGAAGTGATACTTCTTTGTTGTTCAGATTTGCATTGCCCGGTTACTTGCTTGGCAAATAATGGCGTATGCGTTTTCTCCTGAATATATTCAACAGAAAACGCATATGCTCTTTTTGACCAAGTGCATCATTGTCGAAGTTTTGCCCCTCTTCCCTTGCTTTACAGGTGATTCCAACATACCTCATGAAATCTGTTTCCTGCTATTGTGCCTTGCTTTCAAGTCCGCATCGGAGCCTTCCTTCAAAAGATTTTTGGACGATAGTTGTCCTTTATTATTCTGCCAGTTTGTGAATTGCTGTGCCCCTGAGCTCCATTGCTCAACTCGTTTTTGTGAGCTGACCGCAAGTCCAAAATTTTGGTTCAGGACCTATACTGGTTCCCGGTGGGTGACTGAGACTTTGGTTAATTCTTCTTCCTGCCGGGCAATTATAGTTACATGTGCCCGTCCAAATGCCTAACAGCTACTCTCTCATTGGTTCTCCCTCTTCCCTTTCATCCTCTGCCAATTTGGCAACCTGTGTGAACCAGGAGGTTAAAGGGCCTGTCTCTCCAAGTTGGGTGATTGATAGTAAAGCAGTTGGAGAGTGAAACCGGAGCAGCAGAAGAGGGACTATTAGTTGAGTTTTAGAAAACTTTCGTATTCACAGTGTTTCCATTCTCTAGGTTTCACGTTCCTGTTATAGCTGTAGTAATATTAACTACAAGCTGTTGAGTTGGGACCCATGGAATGGAGCCCACGCATTATTGCTATAAATGGTCTGCGTTTGCTCACCCAATCTCACCAAACCTCTCAGTCCCATGTGTCCAGCCTTATGCCACATTCAGCTGTCGTTGTAGATAGGGTCATTACATGTTTCATTATATACCCTGAAGGAATTGTATAGAATTTACCTTTTCTTTTGTTTTTGAAAATCCTTTTTATAGTGGGTTTGAGCTGATTCTCGCTGCCATCTTTATGCCAGTCTAGACACACTTGATTCCCTTATGGAGACATATCTGTACATAGGTTTTAAGTTTCTTACTAGTCGGATATATTCCTCTGCGGGAAATTTGGGATTTTGAGTCCCTTTCACTGAGGAAGGTGTAGGTCTTGTCTATTCCATAGTTGCTTTTTGGAACGGTACCTGTGCTTATATCAAACTCTGGTTTTATGCATCACCCCACCTCTCCTTTCCCCTTAAGCAGGCATAAGAGTGTTTTCTAAATGTGAGACTCTGTTCTCTTTCCTAACTCATTTCATGTGTAGCCATGTTTACAGGATCTTCATAAGTGATATCTTATGATAAGTTTCATTTTCTGTGTGACTTATTTCACTTAGAATCATCGTACCTGAATCCACTCATTTTGCTGCTACTGGTCTTTTGACATTGATTTCATGGCTGAAGGTTATTCCATCGTACGTAAGTACCACAATTTTTTGAAACATTTTTATATTTCCTGGGATACTTAATGTGTACCCAAGTTGAGGTTCTTGTAAGCAGTGCAGGCCTAAATTTTGCGGTGGCTCTGGCTAATTGATATTCAGTTTTCCCAAGGTATATTCCCAAGACTCGAAGAGCCCTTGGCTCTGTAGCTCTGTTGTTTACTTGTTTTAGAGAACACAATGCACTCCTCCAGAGAGGCAGTTGGCAATTTACATCCCACCCATCAGTATAACAAGGCTCCCTGTTCTCCTGGGCCTCTCTTGCCTTTCTGGTTTTTACACATTTTGTGGATGTCCCTTTTGACTGGTGGGAAGAAGTACTTCTTTGTAGTGCAGTTTTGCATTGCCCGCTTGCTTGCTTGGCCAAAAAGTTCATATGCGTTTTCTCCTGAATATATTCAGGAGAAAACGCATATGCCCTTTTTGGCCAAGTGCATCATTGTCGAAGTTGTGCCCCTCTTCCTGTGCTTTAAACGTGATTCCAACGTACCTCTTGAAATCTGATTCCTGCTATTCTGCCTCGCTTTCAGGTCCGCCTCGTTGCCTTCCCTCAACAGATTTTTGGACTATAGTTGCCCTTTATTAGTCTGCCAGTTTGTGAATTGCTCTGCCCATAGCTCCATTTTTTAACTCGTTTTCTGTGAGCTGAACGCAAGTCCAATATTTTGGTTCAGGGCCTATACTTGTTTTCGGTGGGTGGCTGAGACTTTGGTTAATTCTTCCTCCTGGAAAATAAGAGTGACATATCCCCGTCCAAATGCCTAACAGCTACTCTCTCATTAGTTCTCCCTCTTCCCTTTCATCCTTTGCCAAATTGGCAACCTGAGTGCACCAGGAGCTTAAAGGTGTTGTCTCTCCATGTTTGGAGATTGATAGTAAAGCAGTTGAAAAGTCAAACTGGAGCACAAGGGGAGGTACTTACTCGTTGAGTTTTAGAAAAGTTTCGTATTCACAGTATGTCCATTCCCTAGGTTTTCCATACATGTAATAGCTATAGTAATATTCCCTACAACCTGGAGAGTTATGACCCATGGAATGGGTGCCATGCATTATTGCTTTAAAGGGTCTGCATTTGCTCACCCAATCTCACCAATCCTCTCAGACCCATGTGTCCAGCCTTATGCCACATCCAGCTGTCATTGTAGATAGGGTCATTCCAGGTTTCAACAGAGACACTGAAGGAATTGTAAAGAATTTTCCTGTTTTTTTTTATTTTCTTTTTGAAATTCCTTTTTATAGTGGGTTTGAGCTGATTCTCACTGCCATGTTTATGCCAGTCTAGACATTTGATTTCCTTACGGAGACATATCAAATATAGGTTTAAGATTCTTACTAGTCAGATATATTCCTCTGCGGGAAATATGGGGTTTTGAGTTCCTTTCACTGGGGAAGGTGTAGGTCTTGTCTATTTCATAGTTGGTTTTTGGAACGTTACCTGTGCTTATATCAAACTCTGGTTTTATGCATCACCCCACGTCTCCTTCCCCCTTAAGCGGGCATAAGTGGGTTTTCTAAATGTGAGACTCTGTTCTGTTTCCTAACTCAGTTCATGTGTAGCCATGTTTACAGAACCTTCATAAGTGGTATCTTATGATAAGTTTCATTTTCTGCGTGACTTATTTCACTTAGAATCATCGTACCTGAATCCACTCATTTTGCTGCTACTGGTCTTATGACATTGATTTGATGGCTGAGAGATATTCCATCGTACGTAAGTACCACAATTTTTTGAAAAATTTTTATATTTCCTGGGATATTCAATGTGTATCCAAGTTGAGGTTCTAGTAAGCAGTGCAGGCCTAAATTTTGGGGTGGCTCTGACTTATTGATTTTCAGTTTTCCCAAGGTATATTCCCTAGACTGGATGTGCCCTTGGCTCTGTAGCTCTGTTGTTTACTTGTTTAGGGAACACAATGCACTCCTCCAGAGAGGCAGTTGGCAATTTACATCCCGCCCATCAGCATAACAAGGCTCCCTGTTCTCCAGGGCCTGTCTTGCCTTTGTGAATATTACACATTTTGTGGATATCCATTTTGACCGGTGGGAAGTGATACTTCTTTGTAGTGCAGATTTGCATTGCCCACTTGCTTGCTTGGCCAATATGGGCGTATGCGTTTTCTCCTGAATATATTAAGGACAAAACGCATATACCCTTTTTGGCCAAGTGCATCATTGTCGAAGTTGTGCCCCTCTTCCTGTGCTTTAAAGGCGATTCCAATGTACCTCTTGAAATCTGTTTCCTGCTATTGTGCCTCACATTCAAGTCCACCTCGTTGCCTTCCCTCAACAGATTTTTTGATGATAGTTGGCCTTTATTACTCTGCCAGTTTTTGAATTGCTTTGCCCCATAGCTCCATTTTTTAACTCGTTTTTTGTGAGCTGAAGGCAAGTCCAATATTTTGGTTCAGGACATATACTGGTTCCCGGTGGGTGGCTGAGACTTTGGTTAATTCGTCTTCCTCCCAGGAAATAAGAGTGACAGTTGCCCTTCCAAATGGCTAACAGCTACTCTCTCATTGGTTCTCCCTATTCCCTTTCATCCTATGCCAAATTGGCAACCTGAGCGCACCAGGAGGTTAGAGGTGCTTTCTCTCCAAGTTGGGAAATTGATAGTAAAGCAGTTGGAAGGTCAAACTGGAGCACCAGCAGAGTCACTATTCGTTGAGTTTTAGAAAGCTTTCGTATTCACAGTGTGTCCATTCTCTAGGTTTCCCATACATGTTATAGCTGTAGTAATATTCCCTTCAACCTGGAGAGTTGTGATCCATGGAATGAGTGCCATGCATTATTGCTTTAAAGGGTCTGCATTTGCTCACCCAATCTCACCAATCCTCTCAGTCCCATGTGTCCAGCCTTATGCCAACTCCAGCTGTCATTGTAGATAGGGTCATTCCAACTTTCAACAGAGACCCTGAAGGAATTGTAATGAATTTTCCTGTTTCTTTTTGTTTTGTTTTTGAAATTCCGTTTTATAGTGGGTTTGAGCTGATTCTCGCTGCCATGATTATGCCAGTCTAGACACACTTGATTGCCTTAAGGAGACATATCTGTACATAGGTTTTAAATTTCTTACTAGTCAGATACATTCCTCTGTGGGAAATATGGGATTTTGAGTCCCTTTCACTGAGGAAGGTGTAGGTCTTGTCTATTCCATAGTTGGTTTTTGGAACGGTACCTGTGCTTATATCAAACTCTGGTTTTATGCATCACCCCACCACTCCTTCCCCCTTAAGCAGGCATAAGAGTGTTTTCTAAATTTGAGACTCTCTTCTCTTTCCTAACTCCGTTCATGTGTAGCCATGTTTACAGGATTATCATAAGTGATATCTTATGATACGTTTCTTTTTCTGTGTGACTTATTTCACTTAGAATCATGGTAGCTGAATCCACTCATTTTGCTGCTACTGGTCCTATGACATTGATTTCATGGCTGAGGGATATTCCATCGTACGTAAGTACCACAGTTTTTGAAACAATTTTATCCTTCCTGGGATATTTAAGGTGTACCCAAGTTGAGGTTCTTGTAAGCAGTGCAGCCCTAAATTTTGGGGTGGCTCTGTCTTATTGATTATCAGTTTTCCCAAGGTATATTCCCTAGACTGGAAGTGCCCTTGGCTCTGTAGCTCTGTTGTTTACTTGTTTTAGGGAACACAATGCACTCCTTCAGAGAGGCAGTTGGCAATTTACATCCCGCCCATCAGCATAACAAGGCTCCCTGTTCTCCAGGACCTGTCTTGCCTTTCTGATTTTTAAATATTTTGCGGATGTCCCTTTTCACAGGTGGGAAGTGATACTTCTTAGTAGTGCAGATTTGCATTGCCTGCTTGCTTGCTTGGCCAAAAAGGGCGTATGCGTTTTCTCCTGAATATATTCAGGAGAAAACACATACGCCCTTTTTGGCCAAGTGCATTATTGTAGAAGTTGTGCCCCTCTTCCTGTGTTTAAAGATGATTCCAACGCACCTCTTGAAATCTGTTTTTTGCTATTCTGCCTCGCATTGACGGCCGCCTCGTTGCGTTCCCTCACCAGATTTTTGGATGCTAGTTGTCCTTTATTACTCTGCCAGTTTGTGAATTGCTGTGCCCCTGAGGTCCATTTTTCAACTTGATTTTTGTGAGCTGAATGCAAGTCCAAAATTTTGGTTCAGGAACTATACTGGTTCCTGGTGGGTGGCGGACTTTGGTTAATTATTCTTCCTGCCAGGAAATCAGAGTGACATATGCCCCTCCAAATGTCTAATAACTACTCTCTCATTGGTTCTCCCTCTTCCCTTTCATCCTCTGCCAAATTGGCAACCTGTGTGAAACAGCAGGTTAAAGGGGCTGTCTCTCCAAGTTGGGAGATGGATAGTAAAGCAGTTGGAAACTAAAACCGGAGCACCAGGAGAGGGACTATTAGTTGAGGTTTAAAAACCTTTCGTATTCACATTGTGTCCATTCTCTAGGTTTCCCGTACATGTTATAGCTGTAGTAATATTCCCTTCAACCTGGAGAGTTGGGACCCATGGAATGGGTGCCACACATTATTGCTTTAAAGGGTCTGCATTTCCTTACACAGTCTCACCTATCGTCTCACACCCAAGTGTCCAGCCTTATGCCACATCCAGCTCTCGTTGTAGATAGGGTCATTCCAGATTTCATCAGAGACCCTGAAGGAATTGTAAAGAATTTCCCTGTTTTGTTGTTTTGTTTTTGAAATTCCTTTTTATAGTGGGTTTGAGCTGATTCTCACTGCCATGTTTATGCCAGTCTAGACACACTTGTTTCCCTTATGGAAACATATCAATACATAGGTTTTAAGATTCTTACTAGTAAGATATATTCCTCTGCGGGGAATATGGGGTGTTGAGTCCCTTTCACTAAGGAAGGTGTAGGTCTTGTCTATTCCGTATTAGGTTTTTGGAATGGTACATGTGCTTATATCAAACTCTGGTTTTATGCATCACCCCACCTCTCCATCACCCTTAAGCAGGCATAAGATTTTTTTCTAAATGTGAGACTCTGTTCTCTTTCCTAACTCAGTTCATGTGTAGCCATGTTTACAGGATCTTCATAAGTGATATTTTATGATAAGTTTCTTTTTCTGTGTGACTTATTTCACTTAGAATCATCGTACCTGAATCCATACATTTTGCTGCTACTGGTCTTATGACATTGATTTCATGGCCGAGGGATATTCCATCGTATGTATATACCACAATTTTTTGAACCATTTTTATCTTTCCTGGGATACTTAAGGTGTACCCAAGTTGAGGTTCTTGTAAGCAGCGCAGCCCTAAATTTGTGGGTGGCTCTGTCTTACTTATTTTCAGTTTTCCCAAGGTATATTCCCTAGACTGGAAGTGCCCTTGTCTGTAGCTGTCTTGTTTACTTGTTTTAGAGAACACAATGCACTCATCCAGATAGGCAGTTGGCAATTTACTTCCCAATCATCAGCATTACAAGGCTCCATGTTCTCCAGGGAAAGTCTTGTCTTTCTGGTTTTTACACATTTTGTGGATATCCATTTTGACCGGTACGAAGTGATACTTCTTTGTTGTTCAGATTTGCATTGCCCGGTTACTTGCTTGGCAAATAATGGCGTATGCGTTTTCTCCTGAATATATTCAACAGAAAACGCATATGCTCTTTTTGACCAAGTGCATCATTGTCGAAGTTTTGCCCCTCTTCCCTTGCTTTACAGGTGATTCCAACATACCTCATGAAATCTGTTTCCTGCTATTGTGCCTTGCTTTCAAGTCCGCATCGGAGCCTTCCTTCAAAAGATTTTTGGACGATAGTTGTCCTTTATTATTCTGCCAGTTTGTGAATTGCTGTGCCCCTGAGCTCCATTGCTCAACTCGTTTTTGTGAGCTGACCGCAAGTCCAAAATTTTGGTTCAGGACCTATACTGGTTCCCGGTGGGTGACTGAGACTTTGGTTAATTCTTCTTCCTGCCGGGCAATTATAGTTACATGTGCCCGTCCAAATGCCTAACAGCTACTCTCTCATTGGTTCTCCCTCTTCCCTTTCATCCTCTGCCAATTTGGCAACCTGTGTGAACCAGGAGGTTAAAGGGCCTGTCTCTCCAAGTTGGGTGATTGATAGTAAAGCAGTTGGAGAGTGAAACCGGAGCAGCAGAAGAGGGACTATTAGTTGAGTTTTAGAAAACTTTCGTATTCACAGTGTTTCCATTCTCTAGGTTTCACGTTCCTGTTATAGCTGTAGTAATATTAACTACAAGCTGTTGAGTTGGGACCCATGGAATGGAGCCCACGCATTATTGCTATAAATGGTCTGCGTTTGCTCACCCAATCTCACCAATCCTCTCAGTCCCATGTGTCCAGCCTTATGCCACATTCAGCTGTCGTTGTAGATAGGGTCATTACATGTTTCATTATATACCCTGAAGGAATTGTATAGAATTTACCTTTTCTTTTGTTTTTGAAAATCCTTTTTATAGTGGGTTTGAGCTGATTCTCGCTGCCATCTTTATGCCAGTCTAGACACACTTGATTCCCTTATGGAGACATATCTGTACATAGGTTTTAAGTTTCTTACTAGTCGGATATATTCCTCTGCGGGAAATTTGGGATTTTGAGTCCCTTTCACTGAGGAAGGTGTAGGTCTTGTCTATTCCATAGTTGCTTTTTGGAACGGTACCTGTGCTTATATCAAACTCTGGTTTTATGCATCACCCCACCTCTCCTTTCCCCTTAAGCAGGCATAAGAGTGTTTTCTAAATGTGAGACTCTGTTCTCTTTCCTAACTCATTTCATGTGTAGCCATGTTTACAGGATCTTCATAAGTGATATCTTATGATAAGTTTCATTTTCTGTGTGACTTATTTCACTTAGAATCATCGTACCTGAATCCACTCATTTTGCTGCTACTGGTCTTTTGACATTGATTTCATGGCTGAAGGTTATTCCATCGTACGTAAGTACCACAATTTTTTGAAACATTTTTATATTTCCTGGGATACTTAATGTGTACCCAAGTTGAGGTTCTTGTAAGCAGTGCAGGCCTAAATTTTGCGGTGGCTCTGGCTAATTGATATTCAGTTTTCCCAAGGTATATTCCCAAGACTCGAAGAGCCCTTGGCTCTGTAGCTCTGTTGTTTACTTGTTTTAGAGAACACAATGCACTCCTCCAGAGAGGCAGTTGGCAATTTACATCCCACCCATCAGTATAACAAGGCTCCCTGTTCTCCTGGGCCTCTCTTGCCTTTCTGGTTTTTACACATTTTGTGGATGTCCCTTTTGACTGGTGGGAAGAAGTACTTCTTTGTAGTGCAGTTTTGCATTGCCCGCTTGCTTGCTTGGCCAAAAAGTTCATATGCGTTTTCTCCTGAATATATTCAGGAGAAAACGCATATGCCCTTTTTGGCCAAGTGCATCATTGTCGAAGTTGTGCCCCTCTTCCTGTGCTTTAAACGTGATTCCAACGTACCTCTTGAAATCTGATTCCTGCTATTCTGCCTCGCTTTCAGGTCCGCCTCGTTGCCTTCCCTCAACAGATTTTTGGACTATAGTTGCCCTTTATTAGTCTGCCAGTTTGTGAATTGCTCTGCCCATAGCTCCATTTTTTAACTCGTTTTCTGTGAGCTGAACGCAAGTCCAATATTTTGGTTCAGGGCCTATACTTGTTTTCGGTGGGTGGCTGAGACTTTGGTTAATTCTTCCTCCTGGAAAATAAGAGTGACATATCCCCGTCCAAATGCCTAACAGCTACTCTCTCATTAGTTCTCCCTCTTCCCTTTCATCCTTTGCCAAATTGGCAACCTGAGTGCACCAGGAGCTTAAAGGTGTTGTCTCTCCATGTTTGGAGATTGATAGTAAAGCAGTTGAAAAGTCAAACTGGAGCACAAGGGGAGGTACTTACTCGTTGAGTTTTAGAAAAGTTTCGTATTCACAGTATGTCCATTCCCTAGGTTTTCCATACATGTAATAGCTATAGTAATATTCCCTACAACCTGGAGAGTTATGACCCATGGAATGGGTGCCATGCATTATTGCTTTAAAGGGTCTGCATTTGCTCACCCAATCTCACCAATCCTCTCAGACCCATGTGTCCAGCCTTATGCCACATCCAGCTGTCATTGTAGATAGGGTCATTCCAGGTTTCAACAGAGACACTGAAGGAATTGTAAAGAATTTTCCTGTTTTTTTTTATTTTCTTTTTGAAATTCCTTTTTATAGTGGGTTTGAGCTGATTCTCACTGCCATGTTTATGCCAGTCTAGACATTTGATTTCCTTACGGAGACATATCAAATATAGGTTTAAGATTCTTACTAGTCAGATATATTCCTCTGCGGGAAATATGGGGTTTTGAGTTCCTTTCACTGGGGAAGGTGTAGGTCTTGTCTATTTCATAGTTGGTTTTTGGAACGTTACCTGTGCTTATATCAAACTCTGGTTTTATGCATCACCCCACGTCTCCTTCCCCCTTAAGCGGGCATAAGTGGGTTTTCTAAATGTGAGACTCTGTTCTGTTTCCTAACTCAGTTCATGTGTAGCCATGTTTACAGAACCTTCATAAGTGGTATCTTATGATAAGTTTCATTTTCTGCGTGACTTATTTCACTTAGAATCATCGTACCTGAATCCACTCATTTTGCTGCTACTGGTCTTATGACATTGATTTGATGGCTGAGAGATATTCCATCGTACGTAAGTACCACAATTTTTTGAAAAATTTTTATATTTCCTGGGATATTCAATGTGTATCCAAGTTGAGGTTCTAGTAAGCAGTGCAGGCCTAAATTTTGGGGTGGCTCTGACTTATTGATTTTCAGTTTTCCCAAGGTATATTCCCTAGACTGGATGTGCCCTTGGCTCTGTAGCTCTGTTGTTTACTTGTTTAGGGAACACAATGCACTCCTCCAGAGAGGCAGTTGGCAATTTACATCCCGCCCATCAGCATAACAAGGCTCCCTGTTCTCCAGGGCCTGTCTTGCCTTTGTGAATATTACACATTTTGTGGATATCCATTTTGACCGGTGGGAAGTGATACTTCTTTGTAGTGCAGATTTGCATTGCCCACTTGCTTGCTTGGCCAATATGGGCGTATGCGTTTTCTCCTGAATATATTAAGGACAAAACGCATATACCCTTTTTGGCCAAGTGCATCATTGTCGAAGTTGTGCCCCTCTTCCTGTGCTTTAAAGGCGATTCCAATGTACCTCTTGAAATCTGTTTCCTGCTATTGTGCCTCACATTCAAGTCCACCTCGTTGCCTTCCCTCAACAGATTTTTTGATGATAGTTGGCCTTTATTACTCTGCCAGTTTTTGAATTGCTTTGCCCCATAGCTCCATTTTTTAACTCGTTTTTTGTGAGCTGAAGGCAAGTCCAATATTTTGGTTCAGGACATATACTGGTTCCCGGTGGGTGGCTGAGACTTTGGTTAATTCGTCTTCCTCCCAGGAAATAAGAGTGACAGTTGCCCTTCCAAATGGCTAACAGCTACTCTCTCATTGGTTCTCCCTATTCCCTTTCATCCTATGCCAAATTGGCAACCTGAGCGCACCAGGAGGTTAGAGGTGCTTTCTCTCCAAGTTGGGAAATTGATAGTAAAGCAGTTGGAAGGTCAAACTGGAGCACCAGCAGAGTCACTATTCGTTGAGTTTTAGAAAGCTTTCGTATTCACAGTGTGTCCATTCTCTAGGTTTCCCATACATGTTATAGCTGTAGTAATATTCCCTTCAACCTGGAGAGTTGTGATCCATGGAATGAGTGCCATGCATTATTGCTTTAAAGGGTCTGCATTTGCTCACCCAATCTCACCAATCCTCTCAGTCCCATGTGTCCAGCCTTATGCCAACTCCAGCTGTCATTGTAGATAGGGTCATTCCAACTTTCAACAGAGACCCTGAAGGAATTGTAATGAATTTTCCTGTTTCTTTTTGTTTTGTTTTTGAAATTCCGTTTTATAGTGGGTTTGAGCTGATTCTCGCTGCCATGATTATGCCAGTCTAGACACACTTGATTGCCTTAAGGAGACATATCTGTACATAGGTTTTAAATTTCTTACTAGTCAGATACATTCCTCTGTGGGAAATATGGGATTTTGAGTCCCTTTCACTGAGGAAGGTGTAGGTCTTGTCTATTCCATAGTTGGTTTTTGGAACGGTACCTGTGCTTATATCAAACTCTGGTTTTATGCATCACCCCACCACTCCTTCCCCCTTAAGCAGGCATAAGAGTGTTTTCTAAATTTGAGACTCTCTTCTCTTTCCTAACTCCGTTCATGTGTAGCCATGTTTACAGGATTATCATAAGTGATATCTTATGATACGTTTCTTTTTCTGTGTGACTTATTTCACTTAGAATCATGGTAGCTGAATCCACTCATTTTGCTGCTACTGGTCCTATGACATTGATTTCATGGCTGAGGGATATTCCATCGTACGTAAGTACCACAGTTTTTGAAACAATTTTATCCTTCCTGGGATATTTAAGGTGTACCCAAGTTGAGGTTCTTGTAAGCAGTGCAGCCCTAAATTTTGGGGTGGCTCTGTCTTATTGATTATCAGTTTTCCCAAGGTATATTCCCTAGACTGGAAGTGCCCTTGGCTCTGTAGCTCTGTTGTTTACTTGTTTTAGGGAACACAATGCACTCCTTCAGAGAGGCAGTTGGCAATTTACATCCCGCCCATCAGCATAACAAGGCTCCCTGTTCTCCAGGACCTGTCTTGCCTTTCTGATTTTTAAATATTTTGCGGATGTCCCTTTTCACAGGTGGGAAGTGATACTTCTTAGTAGTGCAGATTTGCATTGCCTGCTTGCTTGCTTGGCCAAAAAGGGCGTATGCGTTTTCTCCTGAATATATTCAGGAGAAAACACATACGCCCTTTTTGGCCAAGTGCATTATTGTAGAAGTTGTGCCCCTCTTCCTGTGTTTAAAGATGATTCCAACGCACCTCTTGAAATCTGTTTTTTGCTATTCTGCCTCGCATTGACGGCCGCCTCGTTGCGTTCCCTCACCAGATTTTTGGATGCTAGTTGTCCTTTATTACTCTGCCAGTTTGTGAATTGCTGTGCCCCTGAGGTCCATTTTTCAACTTGATTTTTGTGAGCTGAATGCAAGTCCAAAATTTTGGTTCAGGAACTATACTGGTTCCTGGTGGGTGGCGGACTTTGGTTAATTATTCTTCCTGCCAGGAAATCAGAGTGACATATGCCCCTCCAAATGTCTAATAACTACTCTCTCATTGGTTCTCCCTCTTCCCTTTCATCCTCTGCCAAATTGGCAACCTGTGTGAAACAGCAGGTTAAAGGGGCTGTCTCTCCAAGTTGGGAGATGGATAGTAAAGCAGTTGGAAACTAAAACCGGAGCACCAGGAGAGGGACTATTAGTTGAGGTTTAAAAACCTTTCGTATTCACATTGTGTCCATTCTCTAGGTTTCCCGTACATGTTATAGCTGTAGTAATATTCCCTTCAACCTGGAGAGTTGGGACCCATGGAATGGGTGCCACACATTATTGCTTTAAAGGGTCTGCATTTCCTTACACAGTCTCACCTATCGTCTCACACCCAAGTGTCCAGCCTTATGCCACATCCAGCTCTCGTTGTAGATAGGGTCATTCCAGATTTCATCAGAGACCCTGAAGGAATTGTAAAGAATTTCCCTGTTTTGTTGTTTTGTTTTTGAAATTCCTTTTTATAGTGGGTTTGAGCTGATTCTCACTGCCATGTTTATGCCAGTCTAGACACACTTGTTTCCCTTATGGAAACATATCAATACATAGGTTTTAAGATTCTTACTAGTAAGATATATTCCTCTGCGGGGAATATGGGGTGTTGAGTCCCTTTCACTAAGGAAGGTGTAGGTCTTGTCTATTCCGTATTAGGTTTTTGGAATGGTACATGTGCTTATATCAAACTCTGGTTTTATGCATCACCCCACCTCTCCATCACCCTTAAGCAGGCATAAGATTTTTTTCTAAATGTGAGACTCTGTTCTCTTTCCTAACTCAGTTCATGTGTAGCCATGTTTACAGGATCTTCATAAGTGATATTTTATGATAAGTTTCTTTTTCTGTGTGACTTATTTCACTTAGAATCATCGTACCTGAATCCATACATTTTGCTGCTACTGGTCTTATGACATTGATTTCATGGCCGAGGGATATTCCATCGTATGTATATACCACAATTTTTTGAACCATTTTTATCTTTCCTGGGATACTTAAGGTGTACCCAAGTTGAGGTTCTTGTAAGCAGCGCAGCCCTAAATTTGTGGGTGGCTCTGTCTTACTTATTTTCAGTTTTCCCAAGGTATATTCCCTAGACTGGAAGTGCCCTTGTCTGTAGCTGTCTTGTTTACTTGTTTTAGAGAACACAATGCACTCATCCAGATAGGCAGTTGGCAATTTACTTCCCAATCATCAGCATTACAAGGCTCCATGTTCTCCAGGGAAAGTCTTGTCTTTCTGGTTTTTACACATTTTGTGGATATCCATTTTGACCGGTACGAAGTGATACTTCTTTGTTGTTCAGATTTGCATTGCCCGGTTACTTGCTTGGCAAATAATGGCGTATGCGTTTTCTCCTGAATATATTCAACAGAAAACGCATATGCTCTTTTTGACCAAGTGCATCATTGTCGAAGTTTTGCCCCTCTTCCCTTGCTTTACAGGTGATTCCAACATACCTCATGAAATCTGTTTCCTGCTATTGTGCCTTGCTTTCAAGTCCGCATCGGAGCCTTCCTTCAAAAGATTTTTGGACGATAGTTGTCCTTTATTATTCTGCCAGTTTGTGAATTGCTGTGCCCCTGAGCTCCATTGCTCAACTCGTTTTTGTGAGCTGACCGCAAGTCCAAAATTTTGGTTCAGGACCTATACTGGTTCCCGGTGGGTGACTGAGACTTTGGTTAATTCTTCTTCCTGCCGGGCAATTATAGTTACATGTGCCCGTCCAAATGCCTAACAGCTACTCTCTCATTGGTTCTCCCTCTTCCCTTTCATCCTCTGCCAATTTGGCAACCTGTGTGAACCAGGAGGTTAAAGGGCCTGTCTCTCCAAGTTGGGTGATTGATAGTAAAGCAGTTGGAGAGTGAAACCGGAGCAGCAGAAGAGGGACTATTAGTTGGGTTTTAGAAAACTTTCGTATTCACAGTGTTTCCATTCTCTAGGTTTCACGTTCCTGTTATAGCTGTAGTAATATTAACTACAAGCTGTTGAGTTGGGACCCATGGAATGGAGCCCACGCATTATTGCTATAAATGGTCTGCGTTTGCTCACCCAATCTCACCAATCCTCTCAGTCCCATGTGTCCAGCCTTATGCCACATTCAGCTGTCGTTGTAGATAGGGTCATTACATGTTTCATTATATACCCTGAAGGAATTGTATAGAATTTACCTTTTCTTTTGTTTTTGAAAATCCTTTTTATAGTGGGTTTGAGCTGATTCTCGCTGCCATCTTTATGCCAGTCTAGACACACTTGATTCCCTTATGGAGACATATCTGTACATAGGTTTTAAGTTTCTTACTAGTCGGATATATTCCTCTGCGGGAAATTTGGGATTTTGAGTCCCTTTCACTGAGGAAGGTGTAGGTCTTGTCTATTCCATAGTTGCTTTTTGGAACGGTACCTGTGCTTATATCAAACTCTGGTTTTATGCATCACCCCACCTCTCCTTTCCCCTTAAGCAGGCATAAGAGTGTTTTCTAAATGTGAGACTCTGTTCTCTTTCCTAACTCATTTCATGTGTAGCCATGTTTACAGGATCTTCATAAGTGATATCTTATGATAAGTTTCATTTTCTGTGTGACTTATTTCACTTAGAATCATCGTACCTGAATCCACTCATTTTGCTGCTACTGGTCTTTTGACATTGATTTCATGGCTGAGGGTTATTCCATCGTACGTAAGTACCACAATTTTTTGAAACATTTTTATATTTCCTGGGATACTTAAGGTGTACCCAAGTTGAGGTTCTTGTAAGCAGTGCAGGCCTAAATTTTGCGGTGGCTCTGGCTTATTGATATTCAGTTTTCCCAAGGTATATTCCCAAGACTCGAAGAGCCCTTGGCTCTGTAGCTCTGTTGTTTACTTGTTTTAGAGAACACAATGCACTCCTCCAGAGAGGCAGTTGGCAATTTACATCCCACCCATCAGTATAACAAGGCTCCCTGTTCTCCTGGGCCTCTCTTGCCTTTCTGGTTTTTACACATTTTGTGGATGTCCCTTTTGACTGGTGGGAAGAAGTACTTCTTTGTAGTGCAGTTTTGCATTGCCCGCTTGCTTGCTTGGCCAAAAAGTTCATATGCGTTTTCTCCTGAATATATTCAGGAGAAAACGCATATGCCCTTTTTGGCCAAGTGCATCATTGTCGAAGTTGTGCCCCTCTTCCTGTGCTTGAAACGTGATTCCAACGTACCTCTTGAAATCTGATTCCTGCTATTCTGCCTCGCTTTCAGGTCCGCCTCGTTGCCTTCCCTCAACAGATTTTTGGACTATAGTTGCCCTTTATTAGTCTGCCAGTTTGTGAATTGCTCTGCCACATAGCTCCATTTTTTAACTCGTTTTTTGTGAGCTGAACGCAAGTCCAATATTTTGGTTCAGGGCCTATACTTGTTTTCGGTGGGTGGCTGAGACTTTGGTTAATTCTTCCTCCTGGAAAATAAGAGTGACATATCCCCGTCCAAATGCCTAACAGCTACTCTCTCATTAGTTCTCCCTCTTCCCTTTCATCCTTTGCCAGATTGGCAACCTGAGTGCACCAGGAGCTTAAAGGTGTTGTCTCTCCATGTTTGGAGATTGATAGTAAAGCAGTTGAAAAGTCAAACTGGAGCACAAGGGGAGGTACTTACTCGTTGAGTTTTAGAAAAGTTTCGTATTCACAGTATGTCCATTCCCTAGGTTTTCCATACATGTAATAGCTATAGTAATATTCCCTACAACCTGGAGAGTTATGACCCATGGAATGGGTGCCATGCATTATTGCTTTAAAGGGTCTGCATTTGCTCACCCAATCTCACCAATCCTCTCAGACCCATGTGTCCAGCCTTATGCCACATCCAGCTGTCATTGTAGATAGGGTCATTCCAGGTTTCAACAGAGACACTGAAGGAATTGTAAAGAATTTTCCTGTTTTTTTTATTTTCTTTTTGAAATTCCTTTTTATAGTGGGTTTGAGCTGATTCTCACTGCCATGTTTATGCCAGTCTAGACATTTGATTTCCTTACGGAGACATATCAAATATAGGTTTAAGATTCTTACTAGTCAGATATATTCCTCTGCGGGAAATATGGGGTTTTGAGTTCCTTTCACTGGGGAAGGTGTAGGTCTTGTCTATTTCATAGTTGGTTTTTGGAACGTTACCTGTGCTTATATCAAACTCTGGTTTTATGCATCACCCCACGTCTCCTTCCCCCTTAAGCGGGCATAAGTGGGTTTTCTAAATGTGAGAATCTGTTCTGTTTCCTAACTCAGTTCATGTGTAGCCATGTTTACAGAACCTTCATAAGTGGTATCTTATGATAAGTTTCATTTTCTGCGTGACTTATTTCACTTAGAATCATCGTACCTGAATCCACTCATTTTGCTGCTACTGGTCTTATGACATTGATTTGATGGCTGAGAGATATTCCATCGTACGTAAGTACCACAATTTTTTGAAAAATTTTTATATTTCCTGGGATATTCAATGTGTATCCAAGTTGAGGTTCTAGTAAGCAGTGCAGGCCTAAATTTTGGGGTGGCTCTGACTTATTGATTTTCAGTTTTCCCAAGGTATATTCCCTAGACTGGATGTGCCCTTGGCTCTGTAGCTCTGTTGTTTACTTGTTTAGGGAACACAATGCACTCCTCCAGAGAGGCAGTTGGCAATTTACATCCCGCCCATCAGCATAACAAGGCTCCCTGTTCTCCAGGGCCTGTCTTGCCTTTGTGAATATTACACATTTTGTGGATATCCATTTTGACCGGTGGGAAGTGATACTTCTTTGTAGTGCAGATTTGCATTGCCCACTTGCTTGCTTGGCCAATATGGGCGTATGCGTTTTCTCCTGAATATATTAAGGACAAAACGCATATACCCTTTTTGGCCAAGTGCATCATTGTCGAAGTTGTGCCCCTCTTCCTGTGCTTTAAAGGCGATTCCAATGTACCTCTTGAAATCTGTTTCCTGCTATTGTGCCTCACATTCAAGTCCACCTCGTTGCCTTCCCTCAACAGATTTTTTGATGATAGTTGGCCTTTATTACTCTGCCAGTTTTTGAATTGCTTTGCCCCATAGCTCCATTTTTTAACTCGTTTTTTGTGAGCTGAAGGCAAGTCCAATATTTTGGTTCAGGACATATACTGGTTCCCGGTGGGTGGCTGAGACTTTGGTTAATTCGTCTTCCTCCCAGGAAATAAGAGTGACAGTTGCCCTTCCAAATGGCTAACAGCTACTCTCTCATTGGTTCTCCCTATTCCCTTTCATCCTATGCCAAATTGGCAACCTGAGCGCACCAGGAGGTTAGAGGTGCTTTCTCTCCAAGTTGGGAAATTGATAGTAAAGCAGTTGGAAGGTCAAACTGGAGCACCAGCAGAGTCACTATTCGTTGAGTTTTAGAAAGCTTTCGTATTCACAGTGTGTCCATTCTCTAGGTTTCCCATACATGTTATAGCTGTAGTAATATTCCCTTCAACCTGGAGAGTTGTGATCCATGGAATGAGTGCCATGCATTATTGCTTTAAAGGGTCTGCATTTGCTCACCCAATCTCACCAATCCTCTCAGTCCCATGTGTCCAGCCTTATGCCAACTCCAGCTGTCATTGTAGATAGGGTCATTCCAACTTTCAACAGAGACCCTGAAGGAATTGTAATGAATTTTCCTGTTTCTTTTTGTTTTGTTTTTGAAATTCCGTTTTATAGTGGGTTTGAGCTGATTCTCGCTGCCATGATTATGCCAGTCTAGACACACTTGATTGCCTTAAGGAGACATATCTGTACATAGGTTTTAAATTTCTTACTAGTCAGATACATTCCTCTGTGGGAAATATGGGATTTTGAGTCCCTTTCACTGAGGAAGGTGTAGGTCTTGTCTATTCCATAGTTGGTTTTTGGAACGGTACCTGTGCTTATATCAAACTCTGGTTTTATGCATCACCCCACCACTCCTTCCCCCTTAAGCAGGCATAAGAGTGTTTTCTAAATTTGAGACTCTCTTCTCTTTCCTAACTCCGTTCATGTGTAGCCATGTTTACAGGATTATCATAAGTGATATCTTATGATACGTTTCTTTTTCTGTGTGACTTATTTCACTTAGAATCATGGTAGCTGAATCCACTCATTTTGCTGCTACTGGTCCTATGACATTGATTTCATGGCTGAGGGATATTCCATCGTACGTAAGTACCACAGTTTTTGAAACAATTTTATCCTTCCTGGGATATTTAAGGTGTACCCAAGTTGAGGTTCTTGTAAGCAGTGCAGCCCTAAATTTTGGGGTGGCTCTGTCTTATTGATTATCAGTTTTCCCAAGGTATATTCCCTAGACTGGAAGTGCCCTTGGCTCTGTAGCTCTGTTGTTTACTTGTTTTAGGGAACACAATGCACTCCTTCAGAGAGGCAGTTGGCAATTTACATCCCGCCCATCAGCATAACAAGGCTCCCTGTTCTCCAGGACCTGTCTTGCCTTTCTGATTTTTAAATATTTTGCGGATGTCCCTTTTCACAGGTGGGAAGTGATACTTCTTAGTAGTGCAGATTTGCATTGCCTGCTTGCTTGCTTGGCCAAAAAGGGCGTATGCGTTTTCTCCTGAATATATTCAGGAGAAAACACATACGCCCTTTTTGGCCAAGTGCATTATTGTAGAAGTTGTGCCCCTCTTCCTGTGTTTAAAGATGATTCCAACGCACCTCTTGAAATCTGTTTTTTGCTATTCTGCCTCGCATTGACGGCCGCCTCGTTGCGTTCCCTCACCAGATTTTTGGATGCTAGTTGTCCTTTATTACTCTGCCAGTTTGTGAATTGCTGTGCCCCTGAGGTCCATTTTTCAACTTGATTTTTGTGAGCTGAATGCAAGTCCAAAATTTTGGTTCAGGAACTATACTGGTTCCTGGTGGGTGGCGGACTTTGGTTAATTATTCTTCCTGCCAGGAAATCAGAGTGACATATGCCCCTCCAAATGTCTAATAACTACTCTCTCATTGGTTCTCCCTCTTCCCTTTCATCCTCTGCCAAATTGGCAACCTGTGTGAAACAGCAGGTTAAAGGGGCTGTCTCTCCAAGTTGGGAGATGGATAGTAAAGCAGTTGGAAACTAAAACCGGAGCACCAGGAGAGGGACTATTAGTTGAGGTTTAAAAACCTTTCGTATTCACATTGTGTCCATTCTCTAGGTTTCCCGTACATGTTATAGCTGTAGTAATATTCCCTTCAACCTGGAGAGTTGGGACCCATGGAATGGGTGCCACACATTATTGCTTTAAAGGGTCTGCATTTCCTTACACAGTCTCACCTATCGTCTCACACCCAAGTGTCCAGCCTTATGCCACATCCAGCTCTCGTTGTAGATAGGGTCATTCCAGATTTCATCAGAGACCCTGAAGGAATTGTAAAGAATTTCCCTGTTTTGTTGTTTTGTTTTTGAAATTCCTTTTTATAGTGGGTTTGAGCTGATTCTCACTGCCATGTTTATGCCAGTCTAGACACACTTGTTTCCCTTATGGAAACATATCAATACATAGGTTTTAAGATTCTTACTAGTAAGATATATTCCTCTGCGGGGAATATGGGGTGTTGAGTCCCTTTCACTAAGGAAGGTGTAGGTCTTGTCTATTCCGTATTAGGTTTTTGGAATGGTACATGTGCTTATATCAAACTCTGGTTTTATGCATCACCCCACCTCTCCATCACCCTTAAGCAGGCATAAGATTTTTTTCTAAATGTGAGACTCTGTTCTCTTTCCTAACTCAGTTCATGTGTAGCCATGTTTACAGGATCTTCATAAGTGATATTTTATGATAAGTTTCTTTTTCTGTGTGACTTATTTCACTTAGAATCATCGTACCTGAATCCATACATTTTGCTGCTACTGGTCTTATGACATTGATTTCATGGCCGAGGGATATTCCATCGTATGTATATACCACAATTTTTTGAACCATTTTTATCTTTCCTGGGATACTTAAGGTGTACCCAAGTTGAGGTTCTTGTAAGCAGCGCAGCCCTAAATTTGTGGGTGGCTCTGTCTTACTTATTTTCAGTTTTCCCAAGGTATATTCCCTAGACTGGAAGTGCCCTTGTCTGTAGCTCTCTTGTTTACTTCTTTTAGAGAACACAATGCACTCATCCAGATAGGCAGTTGGCAATTTACTTCCCGCTCATCAGCATTACAAGGCTCCATGTTCTCCAGGGAAAGTCTTGTCTTTCTGGTTTTTACACATTTTGTGGATGTCCATTTTGACCGGTACGAAGTGATACTTCTTTGTTGTTCAGATTTGCATTGCCCGGTTACTTGCTTGGCAAATAATGGCGTATGCGTTTTCTCCTGAATATATTCAACAGAAAACGCATATGCTCTTTTTGACCAAGTGCATCATTGTCGAAGTTTTGCCCCTCTTCCCTTGCTTTACAGGTGATTCCAACATACCTCATGAAATCTGTTTCCTGCTATTGTGCCTTGCTTTCAAGTCCGCATCGGAGCCTTCCTTCAAAAGATTTTTGGACGATAGTTGTCCTTTATTATTCTGCCAGTTTGTGAATTGCTGTGCCCCTGAGCTCCATTGCTCAACTCGTTTTTGTGAGCTGACCGCAAGTCCAAAATTTTGGTTCAGGACCTATACTGGTTCCCGGTGGGTGACTGAGACTTTGGTTAATTCTTCTTCCTGCCGGGCAATTATAGTTACATGTGCCCGTCCAAATGCCTAACAGCTACTCTCTCATTGGTTCTCCCTCTTCCCTTTCATCCTCTGCCAATTTGGCAACCTGTGTGAACCAGGAGGTTAAAGGGCCTGTCTCTCCAAGTTGGGTGATTGATAGTAAAGCAGTTGGAGAGTGAAACCGGAGCAGCAGAAGAGGGACTATTAGTTGGGTTTTAGAAAACTTTCGTATTCACAGTGTTTCCATTCTCTAGGTTTCACGTTCCTGTTATAGCTGTAGTAATATTAACTACAAGCTGTTGAGTTGGGACCCATGGAATGGAGCCCACGCATTATTGCTATAAATGGTCTGCGTTTGCTCACCCAATCTCACCAATCCTCTCAGTCCCATGTGTCCAGCCTTATGCCACATTCAGCTGTCGTTGTAGATAGGGTCATTACATGTTTCATTATATACCCTGAAGGAATTGTATAGAATTTACCTTTTCTTTTGTTTTTGAAAATCCTTTTTATAGTGGGTTTGAGCTGATTCTCGCTGCCATCTTTATGCCAGTCTAGACACACTTGATTCCCTTATGGAGACATATCTGTACATAGGTTTTAAGTTTCTTACTAGTCGGATATATTCCTCTGCGGGAAATTTGGGATTTTGAGTCCCTTTCACTGAGGAAGGTGTAGGTCTTGTCTATTCCATAGTTGCTTTTTGGAACGGTACCTGTGCTTATATCAAACTCTGGTTTTATGCATCACCCCACCTCTCCTTTCCCCTTAAGCAGGCATAAGAGTGTTTTCTAAATGTGAGACTCTGTTCTCTTTCCTAACTCATTTCATGTGTAGCCATGTTTACAGGATCTTCATAAGTGATATCTTATGATAAGTTTCATTTTCTGTGTGACTTATTTCACTTAGAATCATCGTACCTGAATCCACTCATTTTGCTGCTACTGGTCTTTTGACATTGATTTCATGGCTGAGGGTTATTCCATCGTACGTAAGTACCACAATTTTTTGAAACATTTTTATATTTCCTGGGATACTTAAGGTGTACCCAAGTTGAGGTTCTTGTAAGCAGTGCAGGCCTAAATTTTGCGGTGGCTCTGGCTTATTGATATTCAGTTTTCCCAAGGTATATTCCCAAGACTCGAAGAGCCCTTGGCTCTGTAGCTCTGTTGTTTACTTGTTTTAGAGAACACAATGCACTCCTCCAGAGAGGCAGTTGGCAATTTACATCCCACCCATCAGTATAACAAGGCTCCCTGTTCTCCTGGGCCTCTCTTGCCTTTCTGGTTTTTACACATTTTGTGGATGTCCCTTTTGACTGGTGGGAAGAAGTACTTCTTTGTAGTGCAGTTTTGCATTGCCCGCTTGCTTGCTTGGCCAAAAAGTTCATATGCGTTTTCTCCTGAATATATTCAGGAGAAAACGCATATGCCCTTTTTGGCCAAGTGCATCATTGTCGAAGTTGTGCCCCTCTTCCTGTGCTTGAAACGTGATTCCAACGTACCTCTTGAAATCTGATTCCTGCTATTCTGCCTCGCTTTCAGGTCCGCCTCGTTGCCTTCCCTCAACAGATTTTTGGACTATAGTTGCCCTTTATTAGTCTGCCAGTTTGTGAATTGCTCTGCCACATAGCTCCATTTTTTAACTCGTTTTTTGTGAGCTGAACGCAAGTCCAATATTTTGGTTCAGGGCCTATACTTGTTTTCGGTGGGTGGCTGAGACTTTGGTTAATTCTTCCTCCTGGAAAATAAGAGTGACATATCCCCGTCCAAATGCCTAACAGCTACTCTCTCATTAGTTCTCCCTCTTCCCTTTCATCCTTTGCCAGATTGGCAACCTGAGTGCACCAGGAGCTTAAAGGTGTTGTCTCTCCATGTTTGGAGATTGATAGTAAAGCAGTTGAAAAGTCAAACTGGAGCACAAGGGGAGGTACTTACTCGTTGAGTTTTAGAAAAGTTTCGTATTCAGAGTATGTCCATTCCCTAGGTTTTCCATACATGTAATAGCTATAGTAATATTCCCTACAACCTGGAGAGTTATGACCCATGGAATGGGTGCCATGCATTATTGCTTTAAAGGGTCTGCATTTGCTCACCCAATCTCACCAATCCTCTCAGACCCATGTGTCCAGCCTTATGCCACATCCAGCTGTCATTGTAGATAGGGTCATTCCAGGTTTCAACAGAGACACTGAAGGAATTGTAAAGAATTTTCCTGTTTTTTTTTATTTTCTTTTTGAAATTCCTTTTTATAGTGGGTTTGAGCTGATTCTCACTGCCATGTTTATGCCAGTCTAGACATTTGATTTCCTTACGGAGACATATCAAATATAGGTTTAAGATTCTTACTAGTCAGATATATTCCTCTGCGGGAAATATGGGGTTTTGAGTTCCTTTCACTGGGGAAGGTGTAGGTCTTGTCTATTTCATAGTTGGTTTTTGGAACGTTACCTGTGCTTATATCAAACTCTGGTTTTATGCATCACCCCACGTCTCCTTCCCCCTTAAGCGGGCATAAGTGGGTTTTCTAAATGTGAGACTCTGTTCTGTTTCCTAACTCAGTTCATGTGTAGCCATGTTTACAGAACCTTCATAAGTGGTATCTTATGATAAGTTTCATTTTCTGCGTGACTTATTTCACTTAGAATCATCGTACCTGAATCCACTCATTTTGCTGCTACTGGTCTTATGACATTGATTTGATGGCTGAGAGATATTCCATCGTACGTAAGTACCACAATTTTTTGAAAAATTTTTATATTTCCTGGGATATTCAATGTGTATCCAAGTTGAGGTTCTAGTAAGCAGTGCAGGCCTAAATTTTGGGGTGGCTCTGACTTATTGATTTTCAGTTTTCCCAAGGTATATTCCCTAGACTGGATGTGCCCTTGGCTCTGTAGCTCTGTTGTTTACTTGTTTAGGGAACACAATGCACTCCTCCAGAGAGGCAGTTGGCAATTTACATCCCGCCCATCAGCATAACAAGGCTCCCTGTTCTCCAGGGCCTGTCTTGCCTTTGTGAATATTACACATTTTGTGGATATCCATTTTGACCGGTGGGAAGTGATACTTCTTTGTAGTGCAGATTTGCATTGCCCACTTGCTTGCTTGGCCAATATGGGCGTATGCGTTTTCTCCTGAATATATTAAGGACAAAACGCATATACCCTTTTTGGCCAAGTGCATCATTGTCGAAGTTGTGCCCCTCTTCCTGTGCTTTAAAGGCGATTCCAATGTACCTCTTGAAATCTGTTTCCTGCTATTGTGCCTCACATTCAAGTCCACCTCGTTGCCTTCCCTCAACAGATTTTTTGATGATAGTTGGCCTTTATTACTCTGCCAGTTTTTGAATTGCTTTGCCCCATAGCTCCATTTTTTAACTCGTTTTTTGTGAGCTGAAGGCAAGTCCAATATTTTGGTTCAGGACATATACTGGTTCCCGGTGGGTGGCTGAGACTTTGGTTAATTCGTCTTCCTCCCAGGAAATAAGAGTGACAGTTGCCCTTCCAAATGGCTAACAGCTACTCTCTCATTGGTTCTCCCTATTCCCTTTCATCCTATGCCAAATTGGCAACCTGAGCGCACCAGGAGGTTAGAGGTGCTTTCTCTCCAAGTTGGGAAATTGATAGTAAAGCAGTTGGAAGGTCAAACTGGAGCACCAGCTGAGTCACTATTCGTTGAGTTTTAGAAAGCTTTCGTATTCACAGTGTGTCCATTCTCTAGGTTTCCCATACATGTTATAGCTGTAGTAATATTCCCTTCAACCTGGAGAGTTGTGATCCATGGAATGAGTGCCATGCATTATTGCTTTAAAGGGTCTGCATTTGCTCACCCAATCTCACCAATCCTCTCAGTCCCATGTGTCCAGCCTTATGCCAACTCCAGCTGTCATTGTAGATAGGGTCATTCCAACTTTCAACAGAGACCCTGAAGGAATTGTAATGAATTTTCCTGTTTCTTTTTGTTTTGTTTTTGAAATTCCGTTTTATAGTGGGTTTGAGCTGATTCTCGCTGCCATGATTATGCCAGTCTAGACACACTTGATTGCCTTAAGGAGACATATCTGTACATAGGTTTTAAATTTCTTACTAGTCAGATACATTCCTCTGTGGGAAATATGGGATTTTGAGTCCCTTTCACTGAGGAAGGTGTAGGTCTTGTCTATTCCATAGTTGGTTTTTGGAACGGTACCTGTGCTTATATCAAACTCTGGTTTTATGCATCACCCCACCACTCCTTCCCCCTTAAGCAGGCATAAGAGTGTTTTCTAAATTTGAGACTCTCTTCTCTTTCCTAACTCCGTTCATGTGTAGCCATGTTTACAGGATTATCATAAGTGATATCTTATGATACGTTTCTTTTTCTGTGTGACTTATTTCACTTAGAATCATGGTAGCTGAATCCACTCATTTTGCTGCTACTGGTCCTATGACATTGATTTCATGGCTGAGGGATATTCCATCGTACGTAAGTACCACAGTTTTTGAAACAATTTTATCCTTCCTGGGATATTTAAGGTGTACCCAAGTTGAGGTTCTTGTAAGCAGTGCAGCCCTAAATTTTGGGGTGGCTCTGTCTTATTGATTATCAGTTTTCCCAAGGTATATTCCCTAGACTGGAAGTGCCCTTGGCTCTGTAGCTCTGTTGTTTACTTGTTTTAGGGAACACAATGCACTCCTTCAGAGAGGCAGTTGGCAATTTACATCCCGCCCATCAGCATAACAAGGCTCCCTGTTCTCCAGGACCTGTCTTGCCTTTCTGATTTTTAAATATTTTGCGGATGTCCCTTTTCACAGGTGGGAAGTGATACTTCTTAGTAGTGCAGATTTGCATTGCCTGCTTGCTTGCTTGGCCAAAAAGGGCGTATGCGTTTTCTCCTGAATATATTCAGGAGAAAACACATACGCCCTTTTTGGCCAAGTGCATTATTGTAGAAGTTGTGCCCCTCTTCCTGTGTTTAAAGATGATTCCAACGCACCTCTTGAAATCTGTTTTTTGCTATTCTGCCTCGCATTGACGGCCGCCTCGTTGCGTTCCCTCACCAGATTTTTGGATGCTAGTTGTCCTTTATTACTCTGCCAGTTTGTGAATTGCTGTGCCCCTGAGGTCCATTTTTCAACTTGATTTTTGTGAGCTGAATGCAAGTCCAAAATTTTGGTTCAGGAACTATACTGGTTCCTGGTGGGTGGCGGACTTTGGTTAATTATTCTTCCTGCCAGGAAATCAGAGTGACATATGCCCCTCCAAATGTCTAATAACTACTCTCTCATTGGTTCTCCCTCTTCCCTTTCATCCTCTGCCAAATTGGCAACCTGTGTGAAACAGCAGGTTAAAGGGGCTGTCTCTCCAAGTTGGGAGATGGATAGTAAAGCAGTTGGAAACTAAAACCGGAGCACCAGGAGAGGGACTATTAGTTGAGGTTTAAAAACCTTTCGTATTCACATTGTGTCCATTCTCTAGGTTTCCCGTACATGTTATAGCTGTAGTAATATTCCCTTCAACCTGGAGAGTTGGGACCCATGGAATGGGTGCCACACATTATTGCTTTAAAGGGTCTGCATTTCCTTACACAGTCTCACCTATCGTCTCACACCCAAGTGTCCAGCCTTATGCCACATCCAGCTCTCGTTGTAGATAGGGTCATTCCAGATTTCATCAGAGACCCTGAAGGAATTGTAAAGAATTTCCCTGTTTTGTTGTTTTGTTTTTGAAATTCCTTTTTATAGTGGGTTTGAGCTGATTCTCACTGCCATGTTTATGCCAGTCTAGACACACTTGTTTCCCTTATGGAAACATATCAATACATAGGTTTTAAGATTCTTACTAGTAAGATATATTCCTCTGCGGGGAATATGGGGTGTTGAGTCCCTTTCACTAAGGAAGGTGTAGGTCTTGTCTATTCCGTATTAGGTTTTTGGAATGGTACGTGTGCTTATATCAAACTCTGGTTTTATGCATCACCCCACCTCTCCATCACCCTTAAGCAGGCATAAGATTTTTTTCTAAATGTGAGACTCTGTTCTCTTTCCTAACTCAGTTCATGTGTAGCCATGTTTACAGGATCTTCATAAGTGATATTTTATGATAAGTTTCTTTTTCTGTGTGACTTATTTCACTTAGAATCATCGTACCTGAATCCATACATTTTGCTGCTACTGGTCTTATGACATTGATTTCATGGCCGAGGGATATTCCATCGTATGTATATACCACAATTTTTTGAACCATTTTTATCTTTCCTGGGATATTTAAGGTGTACCCAAGTTGAGGTTCTTGTAAGCAGCGCAGCCCTAAATTTGTGGGTGGCTCTGTCTTACTTATTTTCAGTTTTCCCAAGGTATATTCCCTAGACTGGAAGTGCCCTTGTCTGTAGCTGTCTTGTTTACTTCTTTTAGAGAACACAATGCACTCATCCAGATAGGCAGTTGGCAATTTACTTCCCGCTCATCAGCATTACAAGGCTCCATGTTCTCCAGGGAAAGTCTTGTCTTTCTGGTTTTTACACATTTTGTGGATGTCCATTTTGACCGCTACGAAGTGATACTTCTTTGTTGTTCAGATTTGCATTGCCCGGTTACTTGCTTGGCAAATAATGGCGTATGCGTTTTCTCCTGAATATATTCAACAGAAAACGCATATGCTCTTTTTGACCAAGTGCATCATTGTCGAAGTTTTGCCCCTCTTCCCTTGCTTTACAGGTGATTCCAACATACCTCATGAAATCTGTTTCCTGCTATTGTGCCTTGCTTTCAAGTCCGCATCGGAGCCTTCCTTCAAAAGATTTTTGGACGATAGTTGTCCTTTATTATTCTGCCAGTTTGTGAATTGCTGTGCCCCTGAGCTCCATTGCTCAACTCGTTTTTGTGAGCTGACCGCAAGTCCAAAATTTTGGTTCAGGACCTATACTGGTTCCCGGTGGGTGACTGAGACTTTGGTTAATTCTTCTTCCTGCCGGGCAATTATAGTTACATGTGCCCGTCCAAATGCCTAACAGCTACTCTCTCATTGGTTCTCCCTCTTCCCTTTCATCCTCTGCCAATTTGGCAACCTGTGTGAACCAGGAGGTTAAAGGGCCTGTCTCTCCAAGTTGGGTGATTGATAGTAAAGCAGTTGGAGAGTGAAACCGGAGCAGCAGAAGAGGGACTATTAGTTGGGTTTTAGAAAACTTTCGTATTCACAGTGTTTCCATTCTCTAGGTTTCACGTTCCTGTTATAGCTGTAGTAATATTAACTACAAGCTGTTGAGTTGGGACCCATGGAATGGAGCCCACGCATTATTGCTATAAATGGTCTGCGTTTGCTCACCCAATCTCACCAATCCTCTCAGTCCCATGTGTCCAGCCTTATGCCACATTCAGCTGTCGTTGTAGATAGGGTCATTACATGTTTCATTATATACCCTGAAGGAATTGTATAGAATTTACCTTTTCTTTTGTTTTTGAAAATCCTTTTTATAGTGGGTTTGAGCTGATTCTCGCTGCCATCTTTATGCCAGTCTAGACACACTTGATTCCCTTATGGAGACATATCTGTACATAGGTTTTAAGTTTCTTACTAGTCGGATATATTCCTCTGCGGGAAATTTGGGATTTTGAGTCCCTTTCACTGAGGAAGGTGTAGGTCTTGTCTATTCCATAGTTGCTTTTTGGAACGGTACCTGTGCTTATATCAAACTCTGGTTTTATGCATCACCCCACCTCTCCTTTCCCCTTAAGCAGGCATAAGAGTGTTTTCTAAATGTGAGACTCTGTTCTCTTTCCTAACTCATTTCATGTGTAGCCATGTTTACAGGATCTTCATAAGTGATATCTTATGATAAGTTTCATTTTCTGTGTGACTTATTTCACTTAGAATCATCGTACCTGAATCCACTCATTTTGCTGCTACTGGTCTTTTGACATTGATTTCATGGCTGAGGGTTATTCCATCGTACGTAAGTACCACAATTTTTTGAAACATTTTTATATTTCCTGGGATACTTAAGGTGTACCCAAGTTGAGGTTCTTGTAAGCAGTGCAGGCCTAAATTTTGCGGTGGCTCTGGCTTATTGATATTCAGTTTTCCCAAGGTATATTCCCAAGACTCGAAGAGCCCTTGGCTCTGTAGCTCTGTTGTTTACTTGTTTTAGAGAACACAATGCACTCCTCCAGAGAGGCAGTTGGCAATTTACATCCCACCCATCAGTATAACAAGGCTCCCTGTTCTCCTGGGCCTCTCTTGCCTTTCTGGTTTTTACACATTTTGTGGATGTCCCTTTTGACTGGTGGGAAGAAGTACTTCTTTGTAGTGCAGTTTTGCATTGCCCGCTTGCTTGCTTGGCCAAAAAGTTCATATGCGTTTTCTCCTGAATATATTCAGGAGAAAACGCATATGCCCTTTTTGGCCAAGTGCATCATTGTCGAAGTTGTGCCCCTCTTCCTGTGCTTGAAACGTGATTCCAACGTACCTCTTGAAATCTGATTCCTGCTATTCTGCCTCGCTTTCAGGTCCGCCTCGTTGCCTTCCCTCAACAGATTTTTGGACTATAGTTGCCCTTTATTAGTCTGCCAGTTTGTGAATTGCTCTGCCACATAGCTCCATTTTTTAACTCGTTTTTTGTGAGCTGAACGCAAGTCCAATATTTTGGTTCAGGGCCTATACTTGTTTTCGGTGGGTGGCTGAGACTTTGGTTAATTCTTCCTCCTGGAAAATAAGAGTGACATATCCCCGTCCAAATGCCTAACAGCTACTCTCTCATTAGTTCTCCCTCTTCCCTTTCATCCTTTGCCAGATTGGCAACCTGAGTGCACCAGGAGCTTAAAGGTGTTGTCTCTCCATGTTTGGAGATTGATAGTAAAGCAGTTGAAAAGTCAAACTGGAGCACAAGGGGAGGTACTTACTCGTTGAGTTTTAGAAAAGTTTCGTATTCAGAGTATGTCCATTCCCTAGGTTTTCCATACATGTAATAGCTATAGTAATATTCCCTACAACCTGGAGAGTTATGACCCATGGAATGGGTGCCATGCATTATTGCTTTAAAGGGTCTGCATTTGCTCACCCAATCTCACCAATCCTCTCAGACCCATGTGTCCAGCCTTATGCCACATCCAGCTGTCATTGTAGATAGGGTCATTCCAGGTTTCAACAGAGACACTGAAGGAATTGTAAAGAATTTTCCTGTTTTTTTTATTTTCTTTTTGAAATTCCTTTTTATAGTGGGTTTGAGCTGATTCTCACTGCCATGTTTATGCCAGTCTAGACATTTGATTTCCTTACGGAGACATATCAAATATAGGTTTAAGATTCTTACTAGTCAGATATATTCCTCTGCGGGAAATATGGGGTTTTGAGTTCCTTTCACTGGGGAAGGTGTAGGTCTTGTCTATTTCATAGTTGGTTTTTGGAACGTTACCTGTGCTTATATCAAACTCTGGTTTTATGCATCACCCCACGTCTCCTTCCCCCTTAAGCGGGCATAAGTGGGTTTTCTAAATGTGAGAATCTGTTCTGTTTCCTAACTCAGTTCATGTGTAGCCATGTTTACAGAACCTTCATAAGTGGTATCTTATGATAAGTTTCATTTTCTGCGTGACTTATTTCACTTAGAATCATCGTACCTGAATCCACTCATTTTGCTGCTACTGGTCTTATGACATTGATTTGATGGCTGAGAGATATTCCATCGTACGTAAGTACCACAATTTTTTGAAAAATTTTTATATTTCCTGGGATATTCAATGTGTATCCAAGTTGAGGTTCTAGTAAGCAGTGCAGGCCTAAATTTTGGGGTGGCTCTGACTTATTGATTTTCAGTTTTCCCAAGGTATATTCCCTAGACTGGATGTGCCCTTGGCTCTGTAGCTCTGTTGTTTACTTGTTTAGGGAACACAATGCACTCCTCCAGAGAGGCAGTTGGCAATTTACATCCCGCCCATCAGCATAACAAGGCTCCCTGTTCTCCAGGGCCTGTCTTGCCTTTGTGAATATTACACATTTTGTGGATATCCATTTTGACCGGTGGGAAGTGATACTTCTTTGTAGTGCAGATTTGCATTGCCCACTTGCTTGCTTGGCCAATATGGGCGTATGCGTTTTCTCCTGAATATATTAAGGACAAAACGCATATACCCTTTTTGGCCAAGTGCATCATTGTCGAAGTTGTGCCCCTCTTCCTGTGCTTTAAAGGCGATTCCAATGTACCTCTTGAAATCTGTTTCCTGCTATTGTGCCTCACATTCAAGTCCACCTCGTTGCCTTCCCTCAACAGATTTTTTGATGATAGTTGGCCTTTATTACTCTGCCAGTTTTTGAATTGCTTTGCCCCATAGCTCCATTTTTTAACTCGTTTTTTGTGAGCTGAAGGCAAGTCCAATATTTTGGTTCAGGACATATACTGGTTCCCGGTGGGTGGCTGAGACTTTGGTTAATTCGTCTTCCTCCCAGGAAATAAGAGTGACAGTTGCCCTTCCAAATGGCTAACAGCTACTCTCTCATTGGTTCTCCCTATTCCCTTTCATCCTATGCCAAATTGGCAACCTGAGCGCACCAGGAGGTTAGAGGTGCTTTCTCTCCAAGTTGGGAAATTGATAGTAAAGCAGTTGGAAGGTCAAACTGGAGCACCAGCAGAGTCACTATTCGTTGAGTTTTAGAAAGCTTTCGTATTCACAGTGTGTCCATTCTCTAGGTTTCCCATACATGTTATAGCTGTAGTAATATTCCCTTCAACCTGGAGAGTTGTGATCCATGGAATGAGTGCCATGCATTATTGCTTTAAAGGGTCTGCATTTGCTCACCCAATCTCACCAATCCTCTCAGTCCCATGTGTCCAGCCTTATGCCAACTCCAGCTGTCATTGTAGATAGGGTCATTCCAACTTTCAACAGAGACCCTGAAGGAATTGTAATGAATTTTCCTGTTTCTTTTTGTTTTGTTTTTGAAATTCCGTTTTATAGTGGGTTTGAGCTGATTCTCGCTGCCATGATTATGCCAGTCTAGACACACTTGATTGCCTTAAGGAGACATATCTGTACATAGGTTTTAAATTTCTTACTAGTCAGATACATTCCTCTGTGGGAAATATGGGATTTTGAGTCCCTTTCACTGAGGAAGGTGTAGGTCTTGTCTATTCCATAGTTGGTTTTTGGAACGGTACCTGTGCTTATATCAAACTCTGGTTTTATGCATCACCCCACCACTCCTTCCCCCTTAAGCAGGCATAAGAGTGTTTTCTAAATTTGAGACTCTCTTCTCTTTCCTAACTCCGTTCATGTGTAGCCATGTTTACAGGATTATCATAAGTGATATCTTATGATACGTTTCTTTTTCTGTGTGACTTATTTCACTTAGAATCATGGTAGCTGAATCCACTCATTTTGCTGCTACTGGTCCTATGACATTGATTTCATGGCTGAGGGATATTCCATCGTACGTAAGTACCACAGTTTTTGAAACAATTTTATCCTTCCTGGGATATTTAAGGTGTACCCAAGTTGAGGTTCTTGTAAGCAGTGCAGCCCTAAATTTTGGGGTGGCTCTGTCTTATTGATTATCAGTTTTCCCAAGGTATATTCCCTAGACTGGAAGTGCCCTTGGCTCTGTAGCTCTGTTGTTTACTTGTTTTAGGGAACACAATGCACTCCTTCAGAGAGGCAGTTGGCAATTTACATCCCGCCCATCAGCATAACAAGGCTCCCTGTTCTCCAGGACCTGTCTTGCCTTTCTGATTTTTAAATATTTTGCGGATGTCCCTTTTCACAGGTGGGAAGTGATACTTCTTAGTAGTGCAGATTTGCATTGCCTGCTTGCTTGCTTGGCCAAAAAGGGCGTATGCGTTTTCTCCTGAATATATTCAGGAGAAAACACATACGCCCTTTTTGGCCAAGTGCATTATTGTAGAAGTTGTGCCCCTCTTCCTGTGTTTAAAGATGATTCCAACGCACCTCTTGAAATCTGTTTTTTGCTATTCTGCCTCGCATTGACGGCCGCCTCGTTGCGTTCCCTCACCAGATTTTTGGATGCTAGTTGTCCTTTATTACTCTGCCAGTTTGTGAATTGCTGTGCCCCTGAGGTCCATTTTTCAACTTGATTTTTGTGAGCTGAATGCAAGTCCAAAATTTTGGTTCAGGAACTATACTGGTTCCTGGTGGGTGGCGGACTTTGGTTAATTATTCTTCCTGCCAGGAAATCAGAGTGACATATGCCCCTCCAAATGTCTAATAACTACTCTCTCATTGGTTCTCCCTCTTCCCTTTCATCCTCTGCCAAATTGGCAACCTGTGTGAAACAGCAGGTTAAAGGGGCTGTCTCTCCAAGTTGGGAGATGGATAGTAAAGCAGTTGGAAACTAAAACCGGAGCACCAGGAGAGGGACTATTAGTTGAGGTTTAAAAACCTTTCGTATTCACATTGTGTCCATTCTCTAGGTTTCCCGTACATGTTATAGCTGTAGTAATATTCCCTTCAACCTGGAGAGTTGGGACCCATGGAATGGGTGCCACACATTATTGCTTTAAAGGGTCTGCATTTCCTTACACAGTCTCACCTATCGTCTCACACCCAAGTGTCCAGCCTTATGCCACATCCAGCTCTCGTTGTAGATAGGGTCATTCCAGATTTCATCAGAGACCCTGAAGGAATTGTAAAGAATTTCCCTGTTTTGTTGTTTTGTTTTTGAAATTCCTTTTTATAGTGGGTTTGAGCTGATTCTCACTGCCATGTTTATGCCAGTCTAGACACACTTGTTTCCCTTATGGAAACATATCAATACATAGGTTTTAAGATTCTTACTAGTAAGATATATTCCTCTGCGGGGAATATGGGGTGTTGAGTCCCTTTCACTAAGGAAGGTGTAGGTCTTGTCTATTCCGTATTAGGTTTTTGGAATGGTACGTGTGCTTATATCAAACTCTGGTTTTATGCATCACCCCACCTCTCCATCACCCTTAAGCAGGCATAAGATTTTTTTCTAAATGTGAGACTCTGTTCTCTTTCCTAACTCAGTTCATGTGTAGCCATGTTTACAGGATCTTCATAAGTGATATTTTATGATAAGTTTCTTTTTCTGTGTGACTTATTTCACTTAGAATCATCGTACCTGAATCCATACATTTTGCTGCTACTGGTCTTATGACATTGATTTCATGGCCGAGGGATATTCCATCGTATGTATATACCACAATTTTTTGAACCATTTTTATCTTTCCTGGGATATTTAAGGTGTACCCAAGTTGAGGTTCTTGTAAGCAGCGCAGCCCTAAATTTGTGGGTGGCTCTGTCTTACTTATTTTCAGTTTTCCCAAGGTATATTCCCTAGACTGGAAGTGCCCTTGTCTGTAGCTGTCTTGTTTACTTCTTTTAGAGAACACAATGCACTCATCCAGATAGGCAGTTGGCAATTTACTTCCCGCTCATCAGCATTACAAGGCTCCATGTTCTCCAGGGAAAGTCTTGTCTTTCTGGTTTTTACACATTTTGTGGATGTCCATTTTGACCGCTACGAAGTGATACATCCTTGTTGTTCAGATTTGCATTGCCCGGTTACTTGCTTGGCAAATAATGGCGTATGCGTTTTCTCCTGAATATATTCAACAGAAAACGCATATGCTCTTTTTGACCAAGTGCATCATTGTCGAAGTTTTGCCCCTCTTCCCTTGCTTTACAGGTGATTCCAACATACCTCATGAAATCTGTTTCCTGCTATTGTGCCTTGCTTTCAAGTCCGCATCGGAGCCTTCCTTCAAAAGATTTTTGGACGATAGTTGTCCTTTATTATTCTGCCAGTTTGTGAATTGCTGTGCCCCTGAGCTCCATTGCTCAACTCGTTTTTGTGAGCTGACCGCAAGTCCAAAATTTTGGTTCAGGACCTATACTGGTTCCCGGTGGGTGACTGAGACTTTGGTTAATTCTTCTTCCTGCCGGGCAATTATAGTTACATGTGCCCGTCCAAATGCCTAACAGCTACTCTCTCATTGGTTCTCCCTCTTCCCTTTCATCCTCTGCCAATTTGGCAACCTGTGTGAACCAGGAGGTTAAAGGGCCTGTCTCTCCAAGTTGGGTGATTGATAGTAAAGCAGTTGGAGAGTGAAACCGGAGCAGCAGAAGAGGGACTATTAGTTGAGTTTTAGAAAACTTTCGTATTCACAGTGTTTCCATTCTCTAGGTTTCACGTTCCTGTTATAGCTGTAGTAATATTAACTACAAGCTGTTGAGTTGGGACCCATGGAATGGAGCCCACGCATTATTGCTATAAATGGTCTGCGTTTGCTCACCCAATCTCACCAATCCTCTCAGTCCCATGTGTCCAGCCTTATGCCACATTCAGCTGTCGTTGTAGATAGGGTCATTACATGTTTCATTATATACCCTGAAGGAATTGTATAGAATTTACCTTTTCTTTTGTTTTTGAAAATCCTTTTTATAGTGGGTTTGAGCTGATTCTCGCTGCCATCTTTATGCCAGTCTAGACACACTTGATTCCCTTATGGAGACATATCTGTACATAGGTTTTAAGTTTCTTACTAGTCGGATATATTCCTCTGCGGGAAATTTGGGATTTTGAGTCCCTTTCACTGAGGAAGGTGTAGGTCTTGTCTATTCCATAGTTGCTTTTTGGAACGGTACCTGTGCTTATATCAAACTCTGGTTTTATGCATCACCCCACCTCTCCTTTCCCCTTAAGCAGGCATAAGAGTGTTTTCTAAATGTGAGACTCTGTTCTCTTTCCTAACTCATTTCATGTGTAGCCATGTTTACAGGATCTTCATAAGTGATATCTTATGATAAGTTTCATTTTCTGTGTGACTTATTTCACTTAGAATCATCGTACCTGAATCCACTCATTTTGCTGCTACTGGTCTTTTGACATTGATTTCATGGCTGAGGGTTATTCCATCGTACGTAAGTACCACAATTTTTTGAAACATTTTTATATTTCCTGGGATACTTAAGGTGTACCCAAGTTGAGGTTCTTGTAAGCAGTGCAGGCCTAAATTTTGCGGTGGCTCTGGCTTATTGATATTCAGTTTTCCCAAGGTATATTCCCAAGACTCGAAGAGCCCTTGGCTCTGTAGCTCTGTTGTTTACTTGTTTTAGAGAACACAGTGCACTCCTCCAGAGAGGCAGTTGGCAATTTACATCCCACCCATCAGCATAACAAGGCTCCCTGTTCTCCTGGGCCTCTCTTGCCTTTCTGGTTTTTACACATTTTGTGGATGTCCCTTTTGACTGGTGGGAAGTAGTACTTCTTTGTAGTGCAGTTTTGCATTGCCCACTTGCTTGCTTGGCCAAAAAGTTCATATGCGTTTTCTCCTGAATATATTCAGGAGAAAACGCATATGCCCTTTTTGGCCAAGTGCATCATTGTCGAAGTTGTGCCCCTCTTCCTGTGCTTTAAACGTGATTCCAACGTACCTCTTGAAATCTGATTCCTGCTATTCTGCCTCGCTTTCAGGTCCGCCTCATTGCCTTCCCTCAACAGATTTTTGGACTATAGTTGCCCTTTATTAGTCTGCCAGTTTGTGAATTGCTCTGCCACATAGCTCCATTTTTTAACTCCTTTTTTGTGAGCTGAACGCAAGTCCAATATTTTGGTTCAGGGCCTATACTTGTTTTCGGTGGGTGGCTGAGACTTTGGTTAATTCTTCCTCCTGGAAAATAAGAGTGACATATCCCCGTCCAAATGCCTAACAGCTACTCTCTCATTAGTTCTCCCTCTTCCCTTTCATCCTTTGCCAAATTGGCAACCTGAGTGCACCAGGAGCTTAAAGGTGTTGTCTCTCCATGTTTGGAGATTGATAGTAAAGCAGTTGAAAAGTCAAACTGGAGCACAAGGGGAGGTACTTACTCGTTGAGTTTTAGAAAAGTTTCGTATTCACAGTATGTCCATTCCCTAGGTTTTCCATACATGTAATAGCTATAGTAATATTCCCTACAACCTGGAGAGTTATGACCCATGGAATGGGTGCCATGCATTATTGCTTTAAAGGGTCTGCATTTGCTCACCCAATCTCACCAATCCTCTCAGACCCATGTGTCCAGCCTTATGCCACATCCAGCTGTCATTGTAGATAGGGTCATTCCAGGTTTCAACAGAGACACTGAAGGAATTGTAAAGAATTTTCCTGTTTTTTTTATTTTCTTTTTGAAATTCCTTTTTATAGTGGGTTTGAGCTGATTCTCACTGCCATGTTTATGCCAGTCTAGACATTTGATTTCCTTACGGAGACATATCAAATATAGGTTTAAGATTCTTAGTAGTCAGATATATTCCTCTGCGGGAAATATGGGGTTTTGAGTTCCTTTCACTGGGGAAGGTGTAGGTCTTGTCTATTTCATAGTTGGTTTTTGGAACGTTACCTGTGCTTATATCAAACTCTGGTTTTATGCATCACCCCACGTCTCCTTCCCCCTTAAGCAGGCATAAGTGGGTTTTCTAAATGTGAGACTCTGTTCTGTTTCCTAACTCAGTTCATGTGTAGCCATGTTTACAGAACCTTCATAAGTGGTATCTTATGATAAGTTTCATTTTCTGTGTGACTTATTTCACTTAGAATCATCGTATCTGAATCCACTCATTTTGCTGCTACTGGTCTTATGACATTGATTTGATGGCTGAGAGATATTCCATCGTACGTAAGTACCACAATTTTTTGAAAAATTTTTATATTTCCTGGGATATTCAATGTGTATCCAAGTTGAGGTTCTAGTAAGCAGTGCAGGCCTAAATTTTGGGGTGGCTCTGACTTATTGATTTTCAGTTTTCCCAAGGTATATTCCCTAGACTGGATGTGCCCTTGGCTCTGTAGCTCTGTCGTTTACTTGTTTAGGGAACACAATGCACTCTTCCAGATAGGCAGTTGGCAATTTACATCCCGCCCATCAGCATAACAAGGCTCCCTGTTCTCCAGGGCCTGTCTTGCCTTTGTGAATATTACACATTTTGTGGATATCCATTTTGACCGGTGGGAAGTGATACTTCTTTGTAGTGCAGATTTGCATTGCCCACTTGCTTGCTTGGCCAATATGGGCGTATGCGTTTTCTCCTGAATATATTAAGGACAAAACGCATATACCCTTTTTGGCCAAGTGCATCATTGTCGAAGTTGTGCCCCTCTTCCTGTGCTTTAAAGGCGACTCCAATGTACCTCTTGAAATCTGTTTTTTGCTATTCTGCCTCGCATTGATGGCCGCCTCGTTGCGTTCCCTCACCAGATTTTTGGATGATAGTTGTCCTTTATTACTCTGCCAGTTTGTGAATTGCTGTGCCCTTGAGCCCCATTTTAGAACTCGTTTTTTGTGAGCTGAACGCATGGCCAATATTTTGGTTCAGGACCTATACTGGTTCCCGGTGGGTGGCTGCAACATTGGTTAATTCTTCTTCCTGCCGGGAAATTAGAGTGACATATGCCCGGCCAAATGGCTAACAGCTACTCTCTCATTGGTTCTCGCTCTTCCATTTCATCCTCTGCCAAATTGGCAACCTGTGAGAACCAGGAGGTTAAAGGGGCTGTCTCTCCAAGTTGGGAGATTGATAGTAAATCAGTTGGAAAGTGAAACCGGAGCACCAGGAGAGGGACTATCCGTTGAGTTTTAGAGACCTTTCGTATTCACAGTGTGTCCATTCTCTAGGTTTCCGGTACATGTTATAGCTGTAGTAATATTCCCTTCAACCTGGAGAGTTGGGACCCATGAAATGCGTGCCATGCATTATTGCTTTAAAGGGTCTGCATTTGCTCACCCAATCTCACCAATCCTCTAAGTCCCAAGTGTCCAGCCTTATGCCACATCCAGCTGTCATTGTAGACAGGGTCATTCCAGGTCTCATCAGAGACCCTGAAGGAATTGTAAAGAATTTCCCTGTTTTTCTGTTTTGTTTTTGAATTTCCTTTTTATAGTGGGTTTGAGCTGATTCTCGCTGCCATGTTTATGCCAGTCTAGACACACTTGATTCCCTTACAGAGACATATCAATACATAGGTTTTAAGATTCTTACTAGTCAGATATATTCCTCTGCGGGAAATATGGGGTTTTGAGTCCCTTTCACTGAGGAAGGTATAGGTAGGTCTTGTCCATTCCATAGTTGGTTTTTGGAATGGTACCTGTGCTTATATCCAACTCTGGTTTTATGCATCACCCCACCTCTCCTTCCCCCTTAAGCAGGCATAAGAGTCTTTTCTAAATGTGAGACTCTGTTCTCTTTCCTAACTCAGTTCATGTGTAGCCATGTTTACAGGATCTTCATAAGTGATATCTTATGATAAACTTCTTTTTCTGTGTGACTTATTTCACTTAGAATCATCGAACATGAATCCACTCATTTTGCTGCTACTGGTCTCATGACATTGATTTCATTGCTGACGGATATTCCATCGTACGTAAGTACCACAATTTTTTGAACCATTTTTATATTTCCTGGGATATTTAAGGTGTACCCAAGTTGAGGTTCTTGTAAGCAGTATAGCCCTAAATTTTAGGGTGGCTCTGTCTTATTGATTTTCAGTTTTCCCAAGGTACATTCCCTAGACTGGAAGTGACCTTGGCTCTGTAGCTCTGTTGTTTACCTGTTTTACGGAACACAATGCACTCCTCCAGAGAGGAAGTTGGCAATTTACATCCCGGCCTTCAGCATAACTGGGCTCCCTCTTCTCCAGGGCCTGTCTTGCCTTTCTGGTTTTTACCCATTTTGTGGATGTCCCTTTTGACCGATGGGAAGTGATACTCCTTTGTAGTGCAGACTTGCATTGCCCAATTGCTTGCTTGGCCAAAAGTACCGTATGCGTTTTCTCCTGAATATATTCAGGAGAAAACGCATACGCCCTTTTTGGCCAAGTGCATCATTTTCGAAGTTGTGCCCCTCTTCCTGTGCTTTACAGGTGTTTCCAACGTACCTCTTGAAATCTGTTTCCTGCTATTCTGCCTCGCTTTCAAGTCCGCCTCGTTGGCTTCCCTCAACAGATTTTTGATGATAGTTGTCCTTTATTACTCTGCCAGTTTGTGAATTGCTGTGCCCTTGAGCTCCATTTTTCAACTCGTTTATTGTGAGCTGAACGCATGGCCAATATTTTGGTTCAGGAACTATACTGGTTCCCGGTGGGTGGCTGATTCTTTGGTTAATTCTTCTTCCTGCCGGGAAATTAGAGTGACATATTCCCGTCCAATTGCCTAACAGCTACTCTCTCATTGGTTCTCCCTCTTCCCTTTCATCCTCTGCCAAATTGGCAAACTGTGAGAACCAGGAGGTTAAAGGGGCTGTCTCTCCAAGTTGGGAGATTTATAGTAAAGCAGGTGGAAAGTCAAACCCGAGCACCAGGAGAGGGACTATTCGTTGAGTTTTAGATACCTTTCATATTCACAGTGTCTCCATTCTCTAGGTTTCCCGTACATGTTATATCTGTAGTAATATTCCCTTTAACTTGGAGAGTTGGGACCCATGGAATGGGTGCCATGCATTATTGCATTAAAGTGTCTGTATTTGCTCACTGAATCTCACCCATCCTCTCAGTCCCAAGTGTCCAGCCTTATGCCACATCCAGCTGTCATTGTAGACAAGGTCATTGCAGGTTTCATCAGAGACCCTGAAGCAATTGTAAAGAATTTCCCTGTTTTTTTTGTTTTGTTTTTGAAATTCCTTTTTATAGTGGCTTTGAGCTGATTCTCGCTGCCTTGTTTATGCCAGTCTAGACACACTTAATTCCCTTACGGAGACATATAAATACATAGGTTTTAAGATTCTTATTAGTCAGATATATTCCTCTGCGGGAAATTTGGGGTTTTGAGTCCCTTTCACTGAGGATGGTGTAGGTCTTGTCTATTCCATAGTTGGTTGTTGGAATGGTACCTGTGCTTATATCAAACTCTGGTTTTATGCATCAACCCACCTCTCCTTCCCCCTTAAGCAGGCATCAGAGTGTTTTCTAAATGTGAGACTCTGTTCTCTTTCCTAACTCAGTTCATGAGTAGCCATGTTTACAGGATCTTCATAAGTGATATCTTATGATAAGCTTCTTTTTCTGTGTGACTTATTTCACTTAGAATCATCGTACCTGAATCCACTAATTTTGCTGCTACTGGTCTTATGACATTGATTTCATGGCTGAGGGATATTCCATCGTACGTAAGTACCACCATTTTTTGAACCATTTTTATATTTCCTGGAATATTTCAGGTGTACCCAAGTTGAGGTTCTTGTAAGCAGTGCAGCCCTAAATTTGAGGGTGGCTCTGTCTTATTGATTTTCAGTTTTCCTAAGGTATATTCCCTAGACTGAAAGTGCCCTTGGCTCTCTAGCTCTGTTTTGTACCTGTTTTAGGGAACACAATGCACTCCTCCAGAGAGAAAGTTGGCAAATTACATCCCGCCCAAGAGTATAACAACGCTCCCTGTTCTCCAGGGCCTGTCCTGCCTTTCTGGTTTTTACACATTTTGTGGATGTCCCATTTGACCGGTTGGAAGTGATACTTCTTTGTAGTGCAGATTTGCATTGTCCGCTTGCTTGCTTGGCGAAAAAGGGCGTATGCGTTTTCTCCTGCGTATGTTCAGGAGAAAATGCATACGCCATTTTTGGCCAAGTGCATCATTGAAGAAGTTGTGCCCCTCTTCCTGTGCTTTACAGGTGATTCCAATGTACCTCTTGAAATCTGTTTCCTGCTATTCTGCCTAGCTTTCAAGTCTGCCTCGTTGCCTTTCCTCAACAGATTTTTGGATGATAGTTGTCCTTTATTACTTTGCCAGTTTGTGAATTGCTGTGCCCTTGAGCTCCATTTTTCAACTCGTTTTTTGTGAGCTGAATGCATGTTCAAAATTTTGGTTCAGGACCTATACTTTTTCCCGGTTGGTGGCTGCAACTTTGGTTAATTCTTCTTCCTGCCAGGAAATTAGAGTGACATATATCCGTCCAAATGCCTAACAGCTACTCTCTCATTGGTTCGCCCTCTTCCCTTTCATCCTCTGCCAAATTGGCAACGTGTGAGAACCAGGAGGTTAAAGGGGCTGTCTCTCCAAGTTGGGAGATTGATAGTAAAGCAGTTGGAAAGTGAAACCGGAGCACCAGGAGAGGGACAATCCGTTGAGTTTTAGAGACCTTTCGTATTCACAGTGTGTCCATTCTCTAGGTTTCTGGTACATGTTATAGCTGTAGTAATATTCCCTTCAACCTGGAGAGTTGGGACCCATGGAATGCGTGCCATGCATTATTGCTTTAAAGGTTCTGCATTTGCTCACCCAATCTCACCAATCCTCTAAGTCCCAAGTGTCCAGCCTTATGCCACATCCAGCTGTCATTGTAGATAGGGTCATTCCAGGTTTCATCAGAGACCCTGAAGGAATTGTAAAGAATTTCCCTGTTTTTCTGTTTTGTATTTGAAATTCCTTTTAATAGTGGGTTTGAGCTGATTCTCGCTGCCATGTTTATGCCAGTCTAGACACACTTGATTCCCTTACAGAGACATATCAATACATAGGTTTTAAGATTCTTACTAGTCAGATATATTCCTCTGCGGGAAATATGGGGTTTTGAGTCCCTTTCACTGAGGAAGGTATAGGTAGGTCTTGTCTATTCCATAGTTGGTTTTTGGAAAGGTACCTGTGCTTATATCCAACTCTGGTTTTATGCATCACCCCACCTCTCCTTCCCCCTTAAGCAGGCATAAGAGTGTTTTCTAAATGTGAGACTCTGTTCTCTTTCCTAACTCAGTTCATGTGTATCCATGTTTACAGGATCTTCATAAGTGATATCTTATGATAAACTTCTTTTTCTGTGTGACTCATTTCACTTAGAATCATCGAACATGAATCCACTCATTTTGCTGCTACTGGTCTCATGACATTGATTTCATTGCTGACGGATATTCCATCGTACGTAAGTACCACAATTTTTTGAACCATTTTTATATTTCCTCGGATATTTAAGGTGTACCCAAGTTCAGGTTCTTGTAAGCAGTATAGCCCTAAATTTGAGGGTGGCTCTGTCTTATTGATTTTCAGTTTTCCCAAGGTATATTCCCTAGACTGGAAGTGCCCTTGGCTCTGTAGCTCTGTTGTTTACTTGTTTTACGGAACACAATGCACTCCTCCAGAGAGGAAGTTGGCAATTTACATCCCGGCCATCAGCATAACAAGGCTCCCACTTCTCCAGGGCCTGTCTTGCCTTTCTGGTTTTTACCCATTTTGTGGATGTCCCTTTTGACCGATGGGAAGTGATACTCCTTTGTAGTGCAGACTTGCATTGCCCAAGTGCTTGCTTGGCCAAAAGTGCCGTATGTGTTTTCTCCTGAATATATTCAGGGGAAAACACATACGCCCTTTTTGGCCAAGTGCATCATTTTCTAAGTTGTGCCCCTCTTCCAGTGCTTTACAGGTGTTTCCAACGTACCTCTTGAAATCTGTTTCCTGCTATTCTGCCTCGCTTTCAAGTCCGCCTCGTTGTCTTCCCTCAACATATTTTTGGATGATAGTTGTCCTTTATTACTCTGCCAGTTTGTTTATTGCTGTGCCCTTGAGCTCGATTTTTCAACTCGTTTTTTGTGAGCTGAACGCATGGCCAATATTTTGGTTCAGGACCTATACTGGTTCCCGGTGGGTGGCTGAGTCTTTGGTTAATTCTTCTTCCTGCCGGGAAATTAGAGTGACATATGCCCGTCCAAATGACTAAAAACTACTCTCTCATTGGTTCTCCCTCTTCCCTTTCATCCTCTGCCAAATTGGCAACCTGTGAGAACCAGGAGGTTAAAGGGGCTGTCTCTCAAAGTTGGGAGGTTGATAGTAAATCAGTTGGAAAGTCAAACTGGAGCACCAGGAGAGGGACTATTCGTTGAGTTTTAGAGACCTTTCGTACTCACAGTGTGTCCATTCTCTAGGTTTCCCATACATGTTATAGCTGTAGTAATATTCCGTTCAACCTGGAGAGTTGGGCCCCATGGAATGTGTGCCATGCATTATTGCTGTAAAGGGTCTGCATTTGCTCACCTAATCTCACCAGTCCTCTCAGTCCCAAGTGTCCAGCCTTATGCCACATCCAGCTGTCATTGTAGACAGGGTCATTCCACATTTCATCAGAGACCCTGAAGGAATTGTAAAGAATGTCCCTGTTTTTTTGTTTTGTTTTTGAAATTCCTTTTTATAGTGGGTTTTAGCTGATTCTCGCTGCCATGTTTATGCCAGTCTAGACACACTTGATTTCCTTACGGAGAAATATCAATACATAGGTTTTAAGATTCTTACTAGTCAGATATATTCCTCTGCGGGAATTATGGGATTTTGAGTCCCTTTCAGTGAGGAAGGTATAGGTAGGTCTTGTCTATTCCATAGTTGGTTTTTAGAATGGTACCTATGCTTATATCAAACTCTGGTTTTATGCATCACCCCACCTCTCCTTCCCCCTTAAGCAGGCATAAGAGTGATTTCTAAATGTGAGACTCTGATCTCTTTCCTAACTCAGTTCATGTGTAGCCATGTTTACAGGATCTTGATAAGTGATATCTTATGATAAGCTTCTTTTTCTGTGTGACTTATTTCACTTAGAATCACCGTACCTGAATCCACTCATATTGATGCTACTGGTCTTATGACATTGATTTCATGGCTGAGGGATATTCCATCGTACGTAAGTACCACAATTTTTTGAACCATTTTTATATTTCCTGGGATATTTAAGGTGTACCCAAGTTGAAGTTCTTGTAAGCAGTGCAGCCCTAAATTTGGGGGTGGCTCTGTCTTATTGATTTTCAGTTTTCCCAAGGTATATTCCCTAGACTGGAAGTGCCCTTGGCTCTGTAGCTCTGTTGTTTACTTGTTTTAGGGGACACAGTGCACTCCTCCAGAGAGGCAGTTGGCAATTTACATCCCGCCCATCAGCATAACAAGGCTCCCTGGTCTCCAGGGCCTGTCTTGCCTCTCTGGTATTTACACATTTTGTTGATGTCCCTTTTGAACGGTTGGGAGTGCTACTTTTTTATAATGCAGATTTGCATTGCCCCCTTGCTTGCTTGGCCAAAAAGTGTGTATGCGTTTTGTCCTTAATATATACAGGACAAAACGCATACACCGTTTTTAGCCAAGTGCATCATTGTCAAAATTGTGCCCCTCTTCTTGTGCTTTACAGATGATTCCAACGTACCTCTTGAAATCTGTTTCCTGCTATTCTGCCTCCCCTTCAATTCCCCCTCATTGCCTTCCCTCAACAGATTTTCGGACGATAGGTGTCCTTTATTACTCTGCCAGTTTGTGAATTGCTGTGTCCCTTAGCTTCATTTTTAAACTCGTTTTTTGTGAGCTCAACGCAAGTCCACAATTTTGATTCAGGACGTAATCTGGATCCCGGTGTGTGGCTGAGACTTTTGTTAATCCTTCTTCTTGCCGGGAAATTAGAGTGACATATGCCCATCCAAATGCCTAACAGCTACTCTCTCATTGGTTCTCCCTCTTCCCTTTCATCCTCTGCCAAATTGGCAACCTGTGCGAACCAGGAGGTTAAAGGGGCTGTCTCTCCAAGTTGGGAGATTGATAGTAAAGCAGTTGGAATGTAAAACCGGAGCACCAGGAGAGGGACTATTAGTTGAGTTTTAGAAGCCTTTCGTATTTACAATGTGTCCATTCTGTATGTTTCCCGTACATGTTATACCTGTAGTAATATTGACTTCAACCTGGAGAGTTGGGACAAATGGAATGGGTGCCACACATTATTGCTTTAAAGGGTGTGCATTTGCTCAACAAATCTCACCAATCCTCTCAGTCCCAAGTGTCCAGCCTTATGCCATATCCAGCTGTCATTGTAGATAGGCTCATTCCAGGTGTCATTAGAGCCCCTAAAGTAATTGTAAAGAATTTCCATGTTTTTTGTTTTTTTTTTTTTTTTGAAATTCCTTTTTATACTGGGTTTGAGCTGATTCTCACTGCAATGATTATGCCAGTCTAGACACACTTGATTCCATTACGGAAACATATCAATACATAGGTTTTAATATTCTTACTCTTCAGATATATTCCTCTGTGGGAAATATCGTGTTTTGAATTCCTTTCACTGAAGAAGGTGTAGGTCTTGTATATTCCATAGTTGGTTTTTGAAATGGTACATGTGGTCATATCAAACGCTGGTTTTCTGTAGCACCCCACTTCATCTTCCCCCTTAAGCAGGCATAAGAGTTTTTTCTAAATGTGAGACTCTGTTTGCTTTCCTAACTCTGTTCATGTGTAGCCATGTTTAGAGGACCTTCATAAGTGATATCTTATGATAAGTTTCTTTATCTGTGTGACTTATTTCAGTTAGAATCATCGTACCTGAATCCACTCATTTTGGTGCTACTGGTCTTATGACATTGATTTCATGGCTGAGGTATATTCCATCGTACGTAAGTACCAAAGTATTTTAAACCATATTTATATTTCCTGGGATATTTAAGCTGTACGCAATTTGAGGTTCTTGTAAGCAGTGCAGCCCTAAATTTTGGGGTGTCTCTGTCTTATTGATTGTCTGCTTTCCCAAGGTATATTCACCAGACTGGAAGTGCCCTTGGCTCTGTAGCTCTGTTGTTTACTTGTTTTAGGGAACACAATGCACTCCTCCAGTGAGGCAGTTGGCAATTTACATCCCGCCCATCAGCATAACAAGGCACCCTGTTCTCCAGGGCCTGTCTTGCCTTTCTGGTTTTTACCCATTTTTTGGATGTACATTTTGACAAGTGGGAATTGATACTTTGTAGTGCAGATTTGCATTGCCAGCATGCTTGCTTGGCCAAAAAGTGCGTATGCATTTTCTCCTGAATATATTCAGGATAGAACGCCTACGCCCTTTTTGGCCAAGTGCATCATTGTCGATGTTGTGCCCCTCTTCCTTTGCCTTAAAAGCGATTCCAACGTACCTCTTGAAGTCTGTTTCCTGCTATTCTGCCTCGCTTTCAAGTCCGCCTCGTTGCCTTCCCTCAACAGATTTTTGGACGATAGTTGTCCTTTATTACTCTGCCTGTTTGTGAATTGTTGTGCACTGAGCTACATTATTTAACTCGTTTTTTTGTGAGCTGAACGCACGTCCAATATTTTGGTTCAGGACCTATACTGATTCCCGGTGGGTGGCTGAGGCTTTGGTTATTTCTTCTTCTTCCCGCGAAGTAAGAGTGACATGTGCCCGTACAAATGTCTAACAGCTACTCTCTCACTGGTCTCCCTCTTCCCTTTCATCCTCTGACAAATTGGCAACCTGTGCGAACCAGGAGGTTAAAGGTGCTGTCTCTCCAAGTTGGGAGATTGATAGTAAAGCAGTTGGAAAGTCAAACTGGAGCACAAAGAGAGGGACTATTCTTCGAGTTTTAGAAACCTTTCGTATTCACACTGTGTCCATTCTCTAGGGTTCCCGTACTTATTATAGCTGTAGTAATATGCCCTTAAATCTGGCCTGTTGGGGCCAATGGAATGGGTGCCACACATTATTGCTTTAAAGGGTCTACATTTGCTCACCCAATCTCACCAATCCTCTCAGTCCCAAGTGTCCAGACTTATGCCACATCCAGCTGTCATTTTAGATATGGTCATTCCAGGTTTCATCAGCGACCCTGAAGGTATTGTGTAAGAATTGTTCTGTTTTTATGTTTTGTTTTGAATTTCATTTTTATATTGGGTTTGAGCTGATTCTCCCTGCCATGTTTATATCATTCTAGACACACTTAGTTACCTTACGGAGACATATCAATACATAGGTTTTAAAATTCTTACTAGTCAGATATATTTCTCTGTGGGAAAGCGGGATGTTGAGTTCCGTTCACTGAGGAAGGAGTAGGGCTTGTCTCTTTTGTTTTTGGATTATGGAACGGTACCTGTGCTAATATCAATCTTTTGTTTTGTGCATCTCCCCACCTGTCTTTCCCCTTAAGCAAGCGTTAGAGTGTTTTCTAAATCTGAGACTCTGTTCTCTTCCCCAAATCAGTTCATATGTAGCCATGTTTACATTCCCTTCATAAGAGATATCTTATGTCAGAATGCACCATGGCTCTTGTCATAATAATGCTTCATGACCCCTGTCATCACAATGATCCATGCCCTGGTTATCAAAATGTTCCATGTCCCTTGTCATCAAAATTCTCCACGTACTTGTCATCACAGTGCTACATGACACTTCTCATCAAAATGTTACATGCTCTTGTCATCACAATTCTCCATTCTCTTGACATTGCAATGCTCCATGCCCTTGTCATCACAATGCTCCATGCCTTTATCATCACATTGCTCCATGACCCCTGTCATCACATTGCTCCCTGACACCTGTCATCACAATGCTTCATGACCCTTGTCATTACAGTGCTCCATGATGCTCGACATCACAATTACCCAAGGTCTTCTCATCAAAATGCTCCACGGTTTTGCCATCACCATGCTCCATGCCTTGTCATCTCAAAGCTCAATGTCCCTTGTCCTCACAATTATCCACGTCCTTGTCATTACAATGCTCCATGGCACTTCACATCACAATGTTATATGCTCTTGTCATCACAATACTCCATGCACTTGTCATCGCAATGCTCCATGAGCCCTGTCATAGGAAGCTCCATGCGCTTTTCATCAAAATGTTTCACGACCAGGACATTAAAATTCTCAATGGCCCTTGATATCACAATGCTCCATGCCCTTGTCATCACAATGCTCCTTTACTTTGTCACAACAATCCTCCATAACAATTGGCATCACAATGCTCCATGATATTGTCATCAAACTGGAACATGACTTATTTCATCACAATGCTCCCTGACACCTTTCTTCACAATAATCCATGACCTTGTCATCACAGTGCTCCATGATCTTGTCATCACAATGTGCCATGCCCATTCTTATCACAATAATCCAAGAAACTTGTCAGACCAATGCTCCATGACACTTTTCATCACAATGCTCCATGAACGCTGTCATCAAAATGCACCATGCCCATCATCATAATGCTTCATGCTATTGTCATCACAATGAAATCAAAAAGCTCCATGACATCTGTCATCACAATGCTGCAAACCCTTGTGATCACAATGCCCCATAACACTTGTCATCACAATGCCCCATGACACTGGTCACCAAAGTTATCCATGGGCTTCTCATCACAATGCACCATGACTTTTGTCAACACAATGCTCAATACCCTTGTCAACACAAAGCTCTCTGATTATTGACCTCAGTATGCACCGTGCACTCTTTCATGACAAGGCTCCATGCCTTTTTCATCACAATGATCCATGCCCTTCTCATCAAAATGTTCCAAGACACCTGTGATCACAATGCTCCTTGTACTTCTCATCACAAAGCTCCATGACGAATGTCATCAGAATGCTCCATGGCCTTCTCATCATAATGTTCCATGCCCTTGTCATCACAATGCTCCAAGACCCATGTAATCAAAATGATCCCTGCGCCTTTTCATCAGAATGCTCCATGAGACTTGTCATAACAGGGTTCTATGGTCTTCACATCACAGTGCTCCAGGACCTTGTCATCACAGTGCTCCATTCTCTTGTCATCACAATGCTCCATGACCACTGTCATCACAATAATCCATGAATATTTTCAGTGCAATGCTCCACGAAATTCTTATCACAATGCTCCATAGACCATATCACCACAATGCTCCATGACCACTGTCATCAAATCACTCCATGACACCTGACAACACAATGATCCGGGACACTTGTCATCACAGTGCTCCATTCCCTAGTTATCACAATGCTCCATGACCCCTGTCATCACAACACTCCATGAACATTTTCAGCCCAGTGCTCCATGACCCTTGTCATCACAATGATCCATGCCCTTGTCATCCCAATGCTCCATGACCCCTGTATTCACAATGCTCAGTAACGCTTGTCATCACAGTGCTCCATGACACCTGTCATCACAATGCTCCATGCCTTTGTCAGCAAAATGCTACATGACCTTGTCATTAAAATAATCTATGCGCTTGTCTTCACAATACTCCATTTCCATTGTCATCACAATACTCCATGAACCTTGGGATCACAGTGCTTCATGCCATTTTCATCACAATGCTCCATGCTCCTTGAAATCAAAATGATCCATGACCTCTGTCATCACAATGCTCCAAACCCTTGTGATCACAATGTTCCATAACACTTGTCATCACAACGCTCCATGATGCCTGTCATCACAATAATCCATGCCCTTTTCATCACAATGCTCCATGACCTTTGTCATCACCATTCTCAATACACTTGTCTTCAAAATGCTCCCTGACACTTGTCATCAGAATGCTCCTTGAACCCTGTCACGAATAGGCTCCATGCCGTTTTCATCACAATGCACCATGCCGTTTTCATCAGAATGCTCCAGGCCATTTTCATCAAAATCCTCCACAAGATGGTCATCAGAATGCTCCATGACACTTATCATCACAATTCTCCATGCACTTGTCAGCACAATGCTCCCTGACCCTTGTCATCACAATGCTCCAAGCCATTGTCATCACAATGCTCCATTACATTTGTCATCAGAATTCTCCATGACACTTGGCATCACAAAGTTCCATGACATTGTCATCACAATGGGCCATTCCAAATGTCATTTCAATAAACCATGAAACATATTAGACCAATGTTTCATGCCATTGTCATCACAATGCTCCATGCCCTTGTTATCAAAATGCTCCATGACCCCTGTCATCACAATGCTCCGTGACTCCCGTCATCACAATGCTTCATGACCTTTGTCATCACAGTGGTCCATGCCGTCGTCATCAAGAGTCTCTGACCTTCTTAAACACAATGCTCCATGAACTTTTCATCACAATGCTCTTTGACCCTTGTCATCACAATGCTCCATGCGCTTGTCAGCACAATGCTGCATGACACATGTCAACAGAGTGCACCATGCGCTTGTCATCACAGTGCTCCACAATCTTGTCATCACAATGCTCCATGCACTTCTCATCAAAATGCTCTCTCACCACTGATATCACAATGCTACATCACTGTTTGTCACAATACTCCCTCACCCCTGTCCTCACAATGTTCCATGACTCCTGTCATCCCAATGCTACATGCACTTATCATCACAATGTTTGTTGACCCGTGACATCACAATGTTCCATAACACCTGTCATCAAAATGTTCCATGACAATTTTCATCAAATTGCTCCATGTCCCTGTCATCAGAATGCTCCAAGCCATTCTCATCACAATGCACAACGACCTTGCCATAAAAATGTTCCATGACATTTGTCATCACAAAGATCCATGACCCTTGGCATCACAATGCTCCATGTCACTGTCATCACAATGCTCCATGAACGCTCTCATCACATTGCTCCATGTCCTTGTCTTCACAAAGCTCCATGACACATGTCATCAGAATGCTCCATGTACTTCTCATCACAATGCTCCATTCCCTTGCCATCACAATGCTCAATTACCCCAGTCATCACAATGCTCCATGACCCCTCCCATCACGATGTTCCATGGCCTTGTCATCACAAAGCTCCATGACCCTTCTCATCACACTGCTCCAAGAACCGTGTAATCACAATGCTGTATGCCCCTTTTCATCTCAATGATCCATGAACCCTGTCATCACAATGCACCATGCCCATCATCATAATGCTTCATGCTATTGTCATCACAATGAAATCAAAATGCTCCATGACCTCTGTCATACAAATGCTCCAAACCCTTGTGACCACAATATTCCATAACACTTGTCATCAAAATGCCCCATGACGCATGTCATCAGAATGCTCCATGTCCTTCTCATCACAATGCTCCGTGCCTTAGTCATCACAATGCTCCAAGACCCCTGTAATCACAATGCTCCATGCCCCTTTTCATCAGGATGTTCCATGAGACTTGTCATCACAAGTCTCCATTGTCTTCTCATCACAATTCTCCAGGACATTGTCATCACCATGCTCCATTCCCTTGTCATCACAATGCTCCATGACCCCTGTCATCACAATAATCCATGAACATTTTCAGCCCGGTGCTCCACGACCTACTCATCACAATGCTCCATGGCCAATATCATCACAATGCTCCATGACCACTGTCATCACAACACTACATGACACCTGACAACACAATGATCTGGGACTCTTGTCATCACAATGCTCCATTCCGTAGTCATCACAATGCTTTATGACCCCTGTCATCACAACACTCCATGAATATTTTCAGCCCAGTGCTCCATGACCGTTCTCATCACAATGATCCATGCCATTGTCATCCCAATGCTCCATGACCCCGTGTTCACAATGCTCCATGACGCTTGTCATCACAGTGCTCCATGACACCTGTCATCACAATGCTCCATGCCTTTGTCAGCAAAATGCTACATGACGTTGTCATTACAATGCTCTATGCGCTTGTCAGCACAATACTCCATTTCCATTGTCATCACACTCCTCCATGAACTTTGGGATCACATTGCTTCATGCCCTTGTCATCACAATGCTCCATGCTCCTTGAAATCCAAATGATCCATGACCTCTGTCATCACAATGCTCCAAACACTTGTGATCACAGTGTTCCATAACACTTCTCATCACAATGCTCCATGATGCCTGTCATCACAATACTCCATGCCCTTTTCATCACAATGCTCCATGACCATTGTCATCACAATTCTCAATACACTTGTCATCATAATGCTCCCTGACACTTGTCGTCAGAATGCTCCTTGAACCCTGTCACGAAAAGGCTCCATGCCTTTTTCATCACAATGCCCCATGGCGTTTTCATCACAATGCTCCATGCCATTGTCATCAAAATACTCCACAAGCTTGTCATCAGAATGCTCCATGACCCTTGTCATCACAATTCTCCATGCACTTGTCAGCACAATGCTCCCTGACCCTTATCATCACAATGATCCAAGCCATTGTCATCACAATGGGCCATTACATTTGTCATCACAATGCTACCTGACACGTGTCTTCACAATACTGCATGACCTGGCCATCACAATGCTCCATGCCCTTTTCATCACAATGCGCCATTCCAACTGTCATCACAATAATCCATGAAACTTATTAGACCAGTGTTCCATGCCCTTGTCATCACAACGCTCCATGCCCTTATTATCACAATGCTCCATGGCCCCTGTCATCACAATGCTCCGTGACTCCAGTCATCACAGTGCTTCATGACCTTTGTCATCACAATGGTCCATGCTCTCGTCATCAACAGTCTCTGTGACCTTTTTAAACACAATGCTCCATGAACATTTCATCACAATGCTCTTTGACCCTTGTCATCACAATGCTCCATGCGCTGGTCAGCACAATGCTCCATGACACATGTCATCACAATGCACCATGCGCTTGTCATCACAGTGCTCCACAATCTTGTCATCACAATGCTCCTTAAAATTTGTCGTCACAATGCTCCATGCACTTCTCATCAAAATGCTCTCTCACCACTGATATCACAATGCTACATCACTATTTGTCACAATACTCCCTCACCCCTGTCATCACAATGTTCCATGACTCCTGTCATCTAAATGTTACATGCACTTATCACAATGTTCGATGACCCCTGACATCACAGTGTTCCATAACACCTGTCATCAAAATGATCCATGACACTTTTCATCAAATTGCTCCAAGACCCTGTCATCAGAATGCTCCCTGCCCTTCTCATCACAATGCACAACGCCCTTGCCATCTAAATGCTCCATGACCTTTGTCATCACAAAGATCCATGACCCTTGGCATCACAATGCTCCATGTCATTGTCATCACCATGCTCCATGAACCCTCTCATCACATTGCTCCATGCCCTTGTCTTCACAAAGCTCCATGACACATGTCATCAGAATGCTCCATGGCCTTCTCATCACAATGCTCCATGCCCTTGCCATCACAATGCTCTTTTACACCAGTCATAACAATGCTCCATGACCCCTGCCATCACGATGTTCCATGGTCTTGTCATCACAAAGCTCCATGACCCTTCTCATCACAATGCTCCAAGAACCCTGTAATCACAATGCTCTATGCCCTTTTTCATCTCAATGATCCATGAACGCTGTCATCACAATGCACCATGCCCATCATCATAATGCTTTATGCTATTGTCATCACAATGAAATCAAAATGCTCCATGACCTCTGTCATAACAATGCTCCAAACCCTTGTGATCACAATATTCCCTATCACTTGTCATCACAATGCCCCATGACACTCGTCATCACAATTATCAATGGTCTTCTCATCACAATGCTCAATACACTTGTCATCAAAATGCTCCCTGACACTTGTTGTCTCTATGCTCCTTGAACCCTGTCATGACAAGTCTCCATGCCTTTTTCATCACAATGATCCATCCCCTTTTCATCACAATGCTCCAAGACCCATGTAATCACAATGCTCCATGCCCTTGTCATCACAAAGCTCAATGACACATGTCATCAGAATGCTCCTTGGTCTTCTCCTCACAATGCTCCATGCCCTTGTCATCACAATGTGCCAAGACCCCTCTAATCACAATGCTCCATGCCCCTCTTCATCAGTATGCTCCATGAGACTTTTCATCACAAGGCTCCATGGTTTTGCCAACACAATGCTCCAGGACCTTGTCATCACAATGCTTCTCGAAATGGTCATGAAAATTTTCAATGGCCCTTGTCATCATAATGCTCCAAGCCCTAATCATCAAAATGCTCCATTATATTTTTCCTCACAATACTCCATTACATTTTGCATCACAATGCTCCCTGACACCTGTCTTCACAATACTGTATGACCTGGTCTTCACAATGCTCCATGCCCTTGATATCACAAAGCTCCATGACCCCTGTCATCACAATGCTCCGTGACTCCAGTCATCACAATGCTTCATGACCTTTGTCATCACAATGGTCCATGCCCTCATCATCAACAGTCTCTGTGACCTTTTTAACCACAATGCTCCATGAACTTTTCATCACAATGCTCTTTACCCTTGTCATCACAATACTCTATGCCTTTCTCAGCACAATGCTCCATGACCGTTGTCATTACAATGCTCCATTCGCTTGACAGCACAGTGCTCCTTGACACATGTCATCACAATTTGCCATGCGCTTGTCATCACAGTGCTCCACAATCTTGTAATCACAATGCTCCATAAACCTTGTCATCACAATGCTACATGCACTTATCATCACAATGTCCGATGACCCCTGACATCACAATGTTCCATAACCCTTGTCACCAAAATGCTCCATGACCCTTTTCATCAAAATGTTCCATGTCCCCTGACATCACAATGCTCCATGACCCCTGTCATCACAATACTCCATGCTCCTTGAAATCACAATGATCCATGACCTCTGTCTTCACAATGCTCCAATCCCCTGTGATCACAATGTTCCATAACCCTTGTCATCACAACGCTCCATGATGCCTGTCATCACAATACTCCATGCCCTTTTCATCACAATGCTCCATGACCTTTGTCATCACAATTCTCAATACACTTGTCATCAAAATGCTCCCTGACACTTGTCATGAGAATGCTCCTAACCCTGTCACGAAAAGGCTCCATGCATTTTTCATCACAATGCCCCATGCCGATTTCATCACAATGCTCCATGCCACTGTCATCAATATACTCCAAAAGCTTGTCATCTGAATGCTCCATGACACTTGTCATCACAATGCTCCATGAGCACTGGCATCACAATGCTCCATACCACGTGTCATTACAGTGCTCCATGACGCTGGCCATTCACAATTATCCGTGGTCTTCTCATCACAATGCTCCACACGCTGGTCATCAAAATGCTCCATGACTCTTGTCATCACAATGTTCCATGGCCACTGTCATCACAATTATCCACACCCCTTGTCATTATAGCGCTCCATGACACTCATCCTCAAAATTATCCACGGTCTTCTCATCACAGTGCTCCACGGTCTTGCCATCACATTGCTCCATGCCCTGGTCGTCACAATGCTCCATGTTCCCTCTCATCACAATTCTCCACGTTCTTGGCAACACTATGTTCCATGACACTTCCCATCACAGTGTTAAATGCTTTGTCATCACAATACTCCACAAGCTTGTCATCACAATACTCCATGACCCTTGTCATCACAATGCTCCATGAGTCGTATCATCACAATGCTCCATGCCCCTTGTCATTACAGTGCTCCATGATGCTCGTCACCAGAATTATCCATGGTCTTCTCATCACAGTGCTCCACGGTCTTGCCATCACAATGCTCCATGCCCTGGTCATCAAAATTCTCCACGTCCTTGTCATCACAATGCTCCATGACAGTTCTCATCACAATGTTACATGCTCTTGTCATCACAATTCTCCATGCACTTGTCATCGCAATGCCCCCTGACCCCTGTCATAGCAAGCCCCATGCCTTTGTCATCACAATGCTTCACGACATTTGCATCAAAATTCTCAATGTCCGTTGTCATCACAATGCTCCATGCCCTTGTCATCACAATGCTCCATGACCCTTGTCATCACAATGCTCCAAGCCTTTGTCATCACAATGCTCCATTACTTTTGTCATCACAATCCTCCATAACACTTGGCATCACAATGCTCCATGCCATTGTCATCACAATGGTACATGAAATATGTCATCACAATGCTCCCTGACACCTGTCTTCACAATAATCCATGACCTTGTCATCACAATGCTCCATGCCCTTGTCATCACAATGTGCCATGCCCACTGTCAACACAATTATCCATGAAACTTGTCAGACCAATGCTCCATGCCGCTGTCATCACAATGCTACATGACCCCAGTCATCACAATGCTCCGTGTGTCCCGTCATCACAAGGCTTCATGACCTGTGTCATCACAGTGGTCAATGCCCTCATCATCACAATGCTCTGTGAAATTTGTTACCACAATGCTCCATGACCTTTTCATCACAGTGCAGATACGTCCATGAGTGCAAGTGCCCTATGCTCTGTAGCTCATCTTTTAGATGTTTTAGCAAACACAATACACTTCTCCATAGTGGCCGTTGGCAAATTACATTTCCACTATCAGCCTCACAGGGCTCCCTTTTCTCCTCACCCAGTTCTGCATTTCTGGTGTTTACACTTTATGTGGATGGCCCTTCTGACTGATGTGAAGTGATACATTTTGTAGTATTGATTTCCAGTGCCCACCTGTTTGGTTGGATAAAACGTGTGTATGGCCTTTACTTGAATATATTCAGAAAAAATTGCATACTCCCTTTTGGGCCAACTGCATCATTGGCGATGTTCAGCCCCTTTTCTTGTGCTTTAATGGGGAGTCCTTTCTACCTCTTCAAATCTGTTTCCTGCCACTCTCCCTTGCTTACAACTCCTTTTCTGTGACTTACCTCAAGACATTTTTCGACGATAGATATTTTCAACTCTGCAGTTTCATGAATTTTAGAGCCCCTGAGTTCCATTTTTCAAATTGTGTTTTTGGAAACTGGACACAAAACAGCGGGATTTCCTCTAGCCCTATTCTGTTTCCGTGGGCAATTCTAGCCTTTGATGAATTTGTCTTCCAGATTGGAAATTAGAGTGGCATGTTCCTGTCCGAACAACTAAGACTTGTCTCTAAATTTTTCTCATCCTTCCGCTTCATCCTCTGGACAAATTCCAAACTGTGTGCAACAGGATGTTGACGGTGCTGATATCCCCAAGTGAGGAGATTGTTAGGAAAGATGCTGGAGGGGTGAACCCGAGCACCAGACAATGAGGAGATGAGGTGCCTTTTCCAAACTCTTTCCGAACAAATGTTGTACCATCCTCTAGGTGTGACAGGCATGTTTTAGCTGTAGGAAGGGTCCAGTGCATGGAAGGAGAACACCAGGGATTTTTCCAAATCAGTGCCTCCCCGTACCCCAAACTGGGGAATTTTTAAACTACGGCTACACGTATGTCCATTAAGCACCTTGGGAAATAGGCAGAGCCCAAACTTTAGATGATTGAAATCTTCAGGGTCAGAAGCGTTCACCATCGGCCTTGCTTAGGTTACATTTTATCTGTCTTTGATAGACGATGTCAATAAAAATATCTATTGTTTTTCAGATTATTTCCCCTTATAGGTTATTGCAAAATATTCAGTGTAGTTCCCTGTGCTATACAGTAGTTCCTTGTTGATGATCTATTTTATACATAGCAGTGTGTATGTGTTAATCCCACACTGTTAATTTATCCCTTCTCCTACCTTTCCCCTTTGGTAATAATAAATTATAAGATTTTATACTTCTCAGAAATGGGGGAGCTGAAAGAGAGGTATCCTTTTCAATGGAAAAGCATTCAAAACAAGATTGAAGCTTCAGCCAATAGTGTTCGATTTACATCCATGGAAATATATCACTTCATTTCTCTAATGTTGACCTGACAAATAAGACAGACGTCTTCACTGAACTTGCTTATAGTAAAGTGATGGAAATATCAAATATAAGTCTTAGAAAAACCTTATTTTACCCGAGCATTATACACTGCTCTATGTTAACTACAGTTTGGCTCACACATCTGTTCATTGAAGTTACAATGTTCTCAATTTCTGTTACTGATCCTCCAGAGTGGACCCCAACAGAAGTCCCCGTGCCCAGTGTCATTGGAGCCAACAGATCAAGACTGAGTTTGGTTCAGAAGCAAAGGAAACATTATTTTTAAAACAGAATGGAGAGGTGAGAGCGTGCACTCCCCCACGGGCTGTGGGCTGGGATTCTGTGTAGGGATCCCAGGAGCGTCACTGGGAGGGAGGGGATGGAGGTCTCGAGGGCTGGGTTGGCTGAAGCTCAGGCTCTATGCCGTGGAGTCTGCATGGGACCCCGCTAGCTGAGGTGTGGACCCAGCCATTCTGCACTAGGAAATCGGGTCTGAAGTGCCGGGTGTGGGACCTCTGCATGCGGAACCCCAGGAGCACGTGAAATTAGACAAAGCACAAAGGAAAAACATGTTAGACTTTATTTTATTGCCCAGATTCTCTTTTTATCTCCCAGGAATTTTTAATGAACGTTGCCAGAGACAAACACCTCCTCTGCTTTTTGTTCTGTTCCTCATTCTTCGGGTGTTGAGGGTGCAGAAACCCCTTTTTTTTTTTTTTTTTTTTTTTTTTGCTGTACGCGGGCCTCTCAATATTGTGGCCTCTCCCCCTGTGGAGCACAGTCTCCGGACGCACAGGCTCAGCGGCCATGGCTCACGGGCCCAGCTGCTCCGCGGCATATGGGATCCTCCCAGACCGGGGCACGAACCCGTATCCCCTGCATTGGCAGGCGGACTCTCAACCACTGTGCCACCAGGGAGGCCCAGACCCCTCTTTTGTAACTGCTTCATGCTGTGGTGGGAGACCTGATACTTCGGGGGAGGGGCAAAAGGTCTCCCCACCAGCCTCCAGGTGAGGTTGATTGTCCCAAGGCCTCCTGCCTCACTTCTCGTCCACATGAGCACCAACATTGAAAGTGTTATAGATTCTAATGACCTTTAAGTGTCCAGGAGAGAGATGTGCAGAGATGCTGAGGTGGCAGGTTTCACCCCACCCCACATTTGTTCGGTGACCTTAGGCTGACGGTTTTTGCCAGCCTAGATGCTCTGACCAGTAGTCTGTGCTTTCTTTAATTAGGTCCCTGAATTAATGTACACACAGCACCATGTGTCAGAACCCTGCCCGCACAACTCCCAGACAGTCCAGGGTCAGTGGTGATCCAGGACCATGACGTCCACTGAGTCAACGGCCTTTAGAAGTAGCCAGCAGTCCAGCCGGTCATATTGGCCACCATCACCGCGGTGTCTGTAGGGTTTTCTATGGTGAAAGCGTGATATACGTTTCCCCCGCCAAGCTTATTAGCTCCCCTCTGGGTGCAGTAAGTCCTGCAAGCAGTAGTCTGCTCTTTCGGGACACAGTCTTGTTGTTTTCTGAGAGAAACTCCAGGTCAAGTGATGGTCACACGAGTCATCTTGGGGGCCCGTTGCCCCCATTTGTCTCTCTGGAGGTTGGAGTTGGAGGGCCTCCTCACTCGAGGTCAGTGTGTCCACAGAGCGACCCCTGCAACTTCAGGGCATGATGGGTGGTTAGGATCACGACATGGGGTCCTTTTCCCTTAGGAGGGAGCTGGCCTTGTGGGCTGCTGATTTGTAGCTTTTTAGATACCCCAGTATCCTGGCCTGATGAGTCGGTGGGCAAAGCCCTTGGTGACCATAGTTTATCATACCTGAAGGGCATTCTTGTGTTGCTCCATTTCAAGTGGTCCCAGTTTTTGCACTAAGGCTCCAAGGGCAATTAACCTTTGACCGGGTATGTAAAGGTCAAAGGGTTTAGCTAAATTAGCGAGTTCCTGGGCAAGGGTCTGAATTGACTGCTCTTTCCATTCTTGAAAGACTGCTTCTGGATTCTATACAAAAGGATCATCATCTTTTCGTGTCAGTGTTTCATGTAGAGGCCCAGCTATTAGACTGTAGTTAGGGATCCAGATGCAGAAAACCTTGGCCTCCCCAGGAACCCCTAAGCTGTCTTCTAGTTTTAGAAGAGGTAAGGCTGCAAATGGCTTCTTCCCTATCCTGGGATGCGTTTCTCTGAATATCTGTGAGAATGAAGCCCAGGCATGTCACCTGAGCCTGTGATATTTGAGCCTTTTTCTTGGACACCTTCTATCCTTTCTTGGCCAGGTATTTCTGAGGCGTCTTTAGTAGGCCTGGTGATCAGAATGTCATCTGCATATTGAAGGAGGGTTCCCTTTTACAGAGGTAGAACTTTTAGGTCTTTAGAGGACATTTCCCCAATGATGGTGTGGGGATTTTTGAACCATTGGGGCAGGACGGCCCAGCATTATTGCTTGTGTTGCATGTTGTGTCCTGCCACTCACAAGCCAAAAATTCTTGTGACTCTGAGATGAATGGAATACAGAAGAAGGCATCATTGAAGTGTAATACAGAATGCCATGGCCTGGTGGATGGTAGAATGAGCAGCAGGGTGTAGGAAATAGGAGCTACTGGATGTATATCCTCGGTGGCTTCACTGACTGTCCTGATATCCTTTACCAGGTCACCAGCAGCCCATGGGGCTCTCGTGGTCAGGCCAATCCCAGGATATGGAGCTCACCTGGGCGGCATCCCGCACCCCACAGCCCACTGGGCTCTCGTGGTCAAGTCCTTCCCTGGGTATGGAGCTCACCTGTGCAGCTACCCAGCAGCCCATGGGGCTCTCATAGTCAGGCCCTTCCCAGGATACGGAACTCCCCTGGGCAGGTACCCCAGCAGGGCTGGACACACAGGAACTGTGCACATAGCCCACCTTGCAGAGAACCCTCAGCTCACCTGTCGCTCACAGCTGACACAGAACACCTCAGAGCAGGACTTGAACTAACAAACAGGAGCTCTGACAGGTCTGTGACCCTGGCTATCACTCTGTGCAGCCTCTCTCTGCCTGGTCTTCCAGACACTTCCACTGCAGCCAGGGCACCAGGCCTCTGTCTCCACCCACCATCACTCCTCTCCCTGACTCCTGGGTTCCTCTCATTAGGATAGGGTCTTCTTGAAGTTGTTTTCCACTCATGGACCAGATAAAATGATAAGAAAACAAGCCGCAGATGCAGCCCCTTGTCTAGCCTGACTCTCAAGGGCCCACACCTCTTCCTTGGGCCTGGCCCGTTTAACAAGTTTCATTTTCTGCAACTGTGAGCCCCTGAGGGGTGAGGATTGACTGATTTGGGCAGCCTGACACTGCCTACCAGCCCTCCCCAGGTGTGCCTGTGTTGAGGTCAATATAAACACAACTCCGGTCAGCAAGAGCACATGTAGCTGTGCCTGACGCCATATTCTCTGCCCCGTCAGCAGTGTCGGGCCTGGGGTGGTGGTACGGAGGGAGAGGCCGTGGCTTTGTGGGTGGCCCAGTGTGAGTGGGGCTCTGTTGGACTTTCTTCAGGAGTTGCCAGGCTGCCACCTGCTAAAGAAGAGGATGTGTCATCCATACCTGCCGCTGGAATTTCTCCCCAGGCAGAGGTGAGGAAGTAAAAAAGCAGTGGGGGCCATGGCAGGAGGGGTATCTCAGGCAGGGAAATGGAAAGATTCCAGAAGAGCATCTGGGGCCAGGACCATCCTGACTGGCCTGCAGGCACCAAGTCGGCCTGCGTGCTGTCGCTGGTGTGGCTCCACAGCCCTTCCTCTAGGCTTGCAAGTGCTTGTACATATTCAGGTGTTTTACCTGGAAAGGGTGGGAAGAGTTCAGCTGCAGCAGGACTGGGGCTCAGCTCACATTTACTCACAGACGCCTCGACACAGTCCCCCAGCTTTGCAATGAGGATGCTCCTTGTGGGGGGGAGTGCTGCTGAGTGCATGGGAGACGATTTCCCACCTCTGACCAACTTAAGAATTTTTTACCACTGGAGCAAGTGCCCTGATACGATTTTCCTCTGTATAACTGGTGGGTCCTGTTTTTTTGTTTTTTTTGTTTTTTTTCTTTTTTTCTTTTTGGTTCAAGGTAGATTTTATTTATTCCTCTTTTTTTTTAATTTGGAGATATAAACATGGAAATAATGCATTAATATAAAGACATCTATGTGAAGGGAAAAACTGTTTTTCTGTTTTATTTGATTAAATGTTATTTATTTATTTTTAATTTTTTAAAATTTATTTATTTCTTTTATACAGCAGGTTCTTATTGGATATCTATTTTATACATATAAGTGTGCACATGTGAATCCTAGTCTCCCAATTCATCCCACCACCACCCTCACATGGTGTTCCCCCCTTGGTGTCCATATGTTTGTTCTCTACATCTGTGTCTCTATCTCTGCCCTGCACACCGGTTCATCTGTACCATTTTTCTAGGTTCCACATATATGCATTAATATACAATATTTGTTTTTCTCTTTCTGACTTACTTCACTCTGTATGACAGTCTCTAGATCCATCAAGGTCTCTACAAATGACCCAATTTCATTCCTATGTATGGCTGAGTAATATTCCATTGTATATATGTGCCAGATCTTCTTTATCCATTCATCTGTTGATGGACACTTAGTTTGTTTCCATGTCCTGGCTATTGCAAATAGAGCTGCAATGAACATTTTTGTACATAACACTTTTTGAATTATGGTTTTCACAAGGCAAATGCCCAGTAGTTGGATTGTTGTGTCATATGGTACTTCTATTGTTAGTTATTTAAAGGAACCTCCGTACTGTTCTCCCTAGTGCCCATATCAATTTACATTCCCACCCACAGTGCAAGTGTGTTCCCTTTTCTCCAATAAAGGCCTCTCCAGCATTTATTGTTTTGTAGATTTTTTTGATGATTGCCACTCTGACTGCTGTGAGGTGATACCTCAGGGTAGTTTTGATTTGCATTTCTCTAATGATTAGTGATGTTCAGCATCCTTTCATGTGTTTCTTGGTAATCTGTATATCTTCTTTGGAGAAATGTCTATTTAGGTCTTCTGCCCGTTTTTGGATTGGGTTGTTTGTTTTTGTGATATTGAGCTACATGCGGTGCTTGTAAATTTAGGAGATTAATCCTTTGTCAATTGCTTCATTTGAAAATATTTTCTCCCATTCTGAGGGTTGATTTTGCATCTTGTTTATGTTTTCCTGTACTGTGTAAAAGCTTTTAAGTTTCATTAGGTCCCATTTGTTGATTTCTGTTCTTATTTCCATTTCTCTAAGTGGTGGGTCAAAAAGGATCTTGCTGTGATTTATGTCATAGAGTGTTCTGCCTATGGTTTCCTCTAAGTGCTTTATAGTGTCTGGTCTTATATTTAGATCTCTAATCAATTTAGAGTTTATTTTTGTGTATGGTGTTATGGAGTGTTCTAATTTCATTCTTTTATGTTTAGGGGTCCAGTTTTACCAGCATCAATTACTGAAGAGACTGTCTTTTCTCCATTGTATATCCTTAGCTCCTTTGTCATAGATGAGATAGCCATAGGTATGTAGGTTTATCTCTGGGCTTTCTGTCCTGTTCCATTGATCTGTGTTTATGCCAATCTACATACACTTGATTCCATTATGGAGACATATAAATACATAGGTTTCAAGGTTATTACCAGTCAGATATATTCCTCTTCAGTGAATAGGGTGTTTTGTGTCCAGTTCATTGAGAAAGGAGTAGGTCTTGTCTATTACATATTTGGTATATGGAATGCGATCTGTGCTAATTTCAAACTCTGCTTTTACACATCACCCCACGTCACCTTTCCCCTTAAGGAGGCATAAGTGTGTTTTCTAAATGTGTAACTCTGTTCTCTTTTGAAATTCAGTTCATGTGTAGCCATGTTTACATTCCCTCTATAAGTGATATATTACAATAAGTTTCTTTTACTTTGTGGCTCATTTCACTTAGCATCATCATACCTAAAGCCACTCATTAAGCTGCTATTGGCCTTATGACATTGATTTTATGTCTGAGTGACATTCCATTGTATATAAGTACCACAACATCTATATCTATTTTTTTTTCCTTTCCTGGGATATTTAAAGTGTACTGAAGTCGAGGTTCTTGTAAACAGAGCAGCCCTAAAGTTTGGGCTGGCTGTGTGTTGTGGATTTTTAGTTTTCCCAAAATACATGCCCATGAGTGGAAGTGTGCTATGCTCTGTAGCTCTGTTTTAGAAAACAACATACAGTTCTCCAGAGAGGCTGTTGGCAATTTACATCCTGTCCATCGGCGTAACCAGACTCCCTTTTCTCCATGGCCTGTCCTGCATTTGTGGTTTTTACACTATTTGTAGATGGCCCTTTTGACTGGAGGTAAGGGACACTTCTATGTAGTGTGGATTTGCAATGCCTGATGGCTTGCTTGGCCAAAAAGGGCATATGCATTTTTTCCCGAATATATTCAAGAAAATACACATAGTCCCTTTTCAGCCAAGGGCAACATTGTCGAAATTCTGTCGCTTTTCATGTGCTTTAAAGACGACTCCAATCTACCTCTTGAAATCTGTTTCCTTCAATTCTGCCTTGCATTCAAATCCTCTTCACTGCCTTTCCTCAATATATTTCTGGATGATAGTTGTCCTTTATAACTCTGCAAGTTTGTGAATTGCTGTGCCCCTGATTTCCATTTTTCAACTCGCCTCTTTGTGAGCTGGCTGCAATACCGCAGGATGGCTTTAGGCACTAGTCTGGTTCCAGGGCTTCAGGCTGAGCCTTTGGTTAATTCTTCTTCCTGGTGGGAAACTAGAGTGACATGTGCCCATCCAAACACCTACAGCTAATCTCTCATTTATTCCCCCTCTTCCTGTTCATCCTCTGCACAATTTGCAAACTGTGCATATCAGGAGGGTAAAGGCGCTGACACTGAAAGTGGGGAGATTTTGAGTAATGCAGATGGAATGGCGAAGCCGAGCACGATAAAAGGAAAAATGAGGTACCTTTTAGAAAACTTTCCCAATTACACAGTGTACCATCCACTGGGTTTCCCATGCATGTTTTAACTGGAGGAAGATTCCCTTAAACATGGAGAGTTGGGACCACTAGAATGGGTAGCACACAGTATTGCTCTAAGTGGTGTTCTTTTGCTCACAAAACCTCAGCAATCTTGTCAGCCCCAAGTGTCCAGTCTTATGTCTCATCCAGCTGTGGGTGTAAAGGTGGTCAAGCCAGGTTGCATCACAGGCCCTGAACGAAATTTTTAAGACTTTCTCACTGTTTCGCTGTTTTTGCATTTTGCTTTTGAAATTTATTTTTATAAGTGGGTTTAACTGAATTTCAGTGCTCTGTTCATGCCGTTATACACACACATGATTCCTTTATGGAGACATGAGAATACATATGTTTTAAAATACTGAGAGTCAGACATATTCCTTGCAATGAATAGGGGATGTTGAGTCCAGTTCATTGTGGCGGGATTAGGTGTTGTCTATTACATACTTGGTTTATGTAACGGTATCTGTGCTAATTTAAAACTGTGATTTTATGCATCACCCCACCTCGGCTTTCCCATTAAGCAGGCAGAAGCTTGTTTTCTAAATTTGTGACTCCATTGTGTTTGTAAATCAGTTCATGTGTAGCCATGTGTACATTCCCGCTATGAGTGATATCTTATGATAAGATTCGTTACTCTGGTATCTTTCCTAAATCAGTTCATGTGAGGCCATGTTTACAGGACCTTCATAAGTGGTATCTTATGATAAGTTTCTTTTTCTGTGTGACTTATTTCACTTAGAATCATCGTACCTGAATCCACTCATTTTGCTGCTACTGGCCTTATGAAATTGATTTCATGGCTGAGGGATATACCATCGTACATAAGTACCACAATTTCTTGAACCATTTTTGTCTTTCCTGGGATATTTAAGGTATACCCAAGTTGAGGTTCTTGTAAGCAGTGAAGCCCTAAATTTTCGGGTGGCTCTGTCTTATTGATTTTCAGTTTTCCCAAGGTATATTTCCTAGACTGGAAGTGCCCTTGGCTCTGTACCTCTGTTGTTTACTTGTTTTAGGGAACACAATGCACTCCTCCAGAGAGGCAGTTGGCAATTTACATCCCGCCCATCAGCATAACAAGGCTCCCTGGTCTCCAGGGCCTGTCTTGCCTTTCTGGTTTTTACACATTTTGCAGATGTCCCTTTCGACCAGTGGGAAGTGATACTTCTTTGTTGTGCAGGTTTGCATTGCCCGCTTGCTTGCTTGGCCAAAAAGGGTGTATGCGTGTTCTCCAGCATATATTCAGGAGAAAACATATACGCCCTTTTTGGGCAAGTGCATCATTGTCGAAGTTGTGCCCCTCTTCCTGTGCTTTAAAGGCAATTCCAACATACCTCTTGAAATCTGTTTCCTGCTATACTGCCTCGCTTTCAAGTCCGCCTCGTTGCCTTCCCTCAGCAGATTTTTGGGCGATAGTTGTCCTTTATTACTCTGCCAGTTTCTGAATTGCTGTGCCCCTGAGCTCCATTTTTAAATTCGTTTTTTTTGAGCAGACCGCAAGCCCAAAATTTTGGTTCAGGACCTATACTGGTTCCCGGCGCGTGGCTGAGACTTTGGTTAATTCTTCTTCCTGCCGGGCAATTAATGTGACATGTACCCGTCCAAATGCCTAACATCTACTCTCTCATTTGTTCTCCCACTTCCCTTTCATCTTTGCCAAATTGGCAACTGTGCGAACCAGGAGGTTAAAGGGGCTGTCTCTCCAAGTTGGCAGATTGATAGTAAAGCAGTTGGAAAGTCAAACTGGGGCTACAGGAGAGGGATTATTAGTTGAGTTTTAGAAACCTTTCGTATTCACAGTGTGTCCATTCTCTAGGTTTCCCGTACATGTTATAGCTGTAGTAATATTCCCTTCAACCTGGAGAGTTGGGACCCATGGAATGGGTGCCATGCATTATTGCTTTAAAGGGTCTGCATTTGCTCACCCAATCTCACCAATACTCTCAGTCCCAAGTGTCCAGCCTTATGCCACATCCAGATGTCATTGTAGATAGGGTCATTCCAGGTTTCATCAGAGATCCTGAAAGAATTGTAAAGAATGTCCCTGTTTTATTGTTTTGTGTTTGAAATTCCATTTTATAGTGGGTTTGAACTTATTCTCACTGCTATGTTTATGCCAGTCTAGACACACTTGATTCCCTTTTGGAGACATATCAATACATAGGTTTTAAGATTCTTACTAGTCAGATATATTCCTCTGCGGGGAATATGCGGGGTTGAGTCCCTTTCACTTAAGAAGGTGTAGGTAATATCTATTCTGTATTTGATTTTTAGAATGGTAGCTGTACTAATATCAAACTCTGATTTTATGCATTACCCACCTCTCCTTCCCCTTTAAGCGGGCATACGATTGTTTTCTAAATGTGAGAATCTCTTACATTCCTAAATCAGTTCCTGTGTAGCCATGTTTACAGGACCTACATAAGTGATATCTTATGATAAGATTCTTTTTCTGTGTGACTTATTTCACTTAGAATCATCGTACATGAATCCACTCATTTTGCTGCTACTGGCCTTATGTCATTGATTTCATGGCTGAGGGACAATCCATCGTACGTAAGTACCACAATTTTTTGATCCATTTTTATCTTTCCTGGGATATTTAAAGTGTACCAAAGTTGACGTTTTTGTAAGCAGTGCAGCCCTAAATTTTGGGGTGGCTCTGTCTTTTTGATTTTCAGTTTTCCCAAGGTATATTCCCTAGACTGGAAGTGCCCTTGGCTCTGTAGCTCTATTGTTTACTTGGTTTATGGAACACAATGCACTCCTACAGAGAGGCAGTTGGCAATTTACATCCCGCCCATCAGCATAAAAAGGCTCCCTGTTCTCAAGGGCCTGTCTTGCCTTTCTGGTTTTTACACATTTTGAGGATGTCCCTTTTGACCAGTGGGAAGTGATACATCTTTGTAGTGCAGATTTGCATTGCCCGCTTGCTTGCTTGTCCAAAAAGGGTGTATGCGTTTTCTCCTGAATATATTGAAGAGAAAACGCATAAGCCCTCTTTGGCCAAGTGCATCATTGTCGAAGTTGTGTCCCTTTTCCTGTGCTTTAAAGCCGATTCCAACGTAACTCTTGAAATCTGTTTCCTGCTATTCTGCCTCGTTTCAAGTCCGCCTCGTTGCCTTCCCTCAACAGATTTTTGGACGATAGTAGTCCTTTATTACTCTGCCAGTTTGTGAATTGCTGTGCCCCTAATCTCCATTTTTCTACTCGTTTTTTGTGAGCTGAACCCAAGTCCAAAATTGTGATTCAGGACCTATACTGGTTCCCGGTGGGTGGCTGAGACTTTGGTTAATTCTTCTTCCTTACGGGAAATAAGAGTGACATGTGCCCGTCCAAATGCCTAACAGCTATTATTTCATTGGTTCTCCCTCTTCACTTTCATCCACTGTCAAATTGGCAACCTCTGCGAACCAGGAGGTTAAAGGTGCTGTCTCTCCAAGCTGGGAGATTGACAGTAAATCTGTTGGAAAGTCAAACAAGAGCACCAGTAGAGGGACTATTTGTTGAGTTTTAGAGACCTTTCGTATTCACAGTGTGTCCATTCTCTAGGATTCCCATATATGTTATAGCTCTAGTAATAGTCCCTTCAACCTGGAGACATGGGACCCATGGAATGGGTGCCATGCATTATTGCTTTAAAGGGTCTGCATTTGCTCACCCAATCTCACCAATCCTCTCAGTCCCATATGTACAGCCTTATGCCACATCCAGCTCTCATTGTAGATAGGGTCATTCCAGGTTTCATTCAGAAACCCTGAAGGAATTGTAAAGAATTTCCCTTTTTTTGTTGTTTTTCACATTACTTTTTATAGTGGGTTTGAGCTGATTCTCGCTGCCATGTTTATGCCAGTCTAGACACAATTGATTCCCTTAAGGTGACATATCAATACATAGGTTTTAAGATTCTTATTAGTCAGATATATTCCTCGGAGGAAAATATTTGGTTTTGAGTCCCTTTCCCTGAGGAAGGTGTAGGTATTGTCTATTCCATAGTTGGTTTTTGGAATGGTACCTGTGCTTATATCAAACTCTGGTTTTATGCATCACCCCACCTCTCCTTCCCCATTAAGCAGGCATAAGGGTGTTTTCTAAATGTGAGACACTGTTCTCTTTCCTAAATCAGTTCATGAATAGCCATGTTTACAGGATCTTCATAAGTGATATCTTATGATAAGTTTCTTTTTCTGTGTGACTTATTTCACTTAGAATCATCGTACCTGTATCCACTCATTTTGCTGCAACTGGTCTTATGACATTGATTTCATGGCTGAGGGATATTCCATCATACATATGTGCCACAATTTTTTGAACCAATTTTATCTTTCCTGGGATAATTAAGTTGTACCCAAGTTGAGGTTCTTGTAATCAGTGCCGCCCTAAATTTTGGGGTTGCTCTGTCTTATTGATTTTCAGTTTTCCCAAGGTATATTCCCTGGACTGGAAGTGCCCTTGGCTCAGTAGCTCTGTTGTTTACTTGTTTTAGGGAACACAATGCACTCCTCCAGAGAGGCAGTTGGCAATTTACATCCCGCCCATCAGCATAACAACGCTCCCTGTTCCCCAGGGCCTGTCTTGCCTTTCTGAATTTTACCCATGTTGCAGATGTCCCTTTTGACCGGTGGGAAGTGATACTTCTTTGTAGTGCACATTTGCATTGCCTGCATGCTTGTTTGGCCAAAAAGGGCCTATGCGTTTTCTCCTGAATATATTCAGGAGGAAATGCATACGCCGTTTATGGCCAAGTGCATAATTGTCGAAGTTGTGAGCCTCTTCCTGTGCTTTACAGGTGATTCCAACGTACCTTTTGAAATCTGTTTCCTGCTATTCTGCCTCGCTTTCAAGTCCACCTCGTTGCCTTCCCTCAACCAATTTTGGGATGATAGTTGTCCTTTATTACTCTGCCTCTTTGTGAATTGCTGTGCTCCTGAGCTCCACTATTTAACTTGTATTTGTTAGCTGAACGCATGTCCAATATTTTGGTTCAGGAACTATACTGGTTCCTGTGGGTGGCTGAGACTTTGGTTAATTCTTCTTCCTCCCAGGAAATAAGAGTGACATGTGCCCGTCCAAATGCCTAACAGCTACTCCTTCATTGGTTCTCCCTCTTCCCTTTCATCCACTGTCAAATTGGCAACCTGTGCGAACCAGGAGGTTAAAGCTGCTGTCTCTCCAAGCTGGAAGATTTATAGTAAAGCAGTTGGAAAGTCAAACTGGAGCACCAGTAGAGGGACTATTCATTGAGTTTTAGAGACCTTTCGTATTCACATTGTGTCCTTTCTCTAGGTTTCCCGTACATGTTATAGCTGTAGTAATATTCCCTTTAACTGGGAGACATGGGACCCATGGAATGGGTGCCATGCATTATTGCTTTAAAGGGTCTGCATTTGCTCACCCAATCTCACCAATCCTCTCAGTCCCATGTGTCCAGCCTTTTGTGACATCCAGCTGTCATTGTAGATATGGTCATTCCAGGTTTCATCAGAGAACCTGAAGGAATTGTAAAGAATTTCCCTGTTTTTTTGTTTTTCAAATTCCTTTTCATAGTGGGTTTGAGCTGATTCTCGCTACCATGTTTATGCCAGTCTAGACACACTTGATTCCCTTACGGAGACATATCAATACATAGGTTTTAAGATTCTTACTAGTCAGATATATTCCTCTGTGGGAAATATGGTGTTTTGAGTCCTTTTCACTGAGGAAGGTGTAGGTCTTGTCTATTCCATAGTTGGTTTTGGAACGCTACCAGTGCTTATATCAATCTCTGGTTTTATGCATCACCCCACCTCTCCTTCCCCCTTAAGCAGGCATAAGAGTGTTTTCTAAATGTCAGACTCTGTTCTCTTTCCTAACTCAGTTCATGTGTAGCCATGTTTACAGGATCTTCAAAAGTGATATCTTATGATAAGTTTCTTTTTCTGTGTGACTTATTTCACTTAGAATCATCGTACATTAATCCAAACATTTTGCTGGTACTGGTCTTATGACATTGATTTCATGGCTGAGGGATATTCCGTCTTACGTAAGTACCACAAATTTTTGAACAATTTTTATCTTTCCTGGGATATTTAACGTGTACCCAAGTTGAGGTTCTTGTAAGCAGTGCAGCCCTAAATTTGGGGTGGATCTGTCTTACTGATTTTCAGTTTTCCCAAGGTATATTCCCTAGACTGGAAGTGCCCTTGGCTCTGTAGCTCTGTTGTTTACTTGTTTTAGGGAACACAATGCACTCTTCCAGAGAGGCAATTGGCAATTTACATCCTGCCCAACAGCATAACAAGGCTCCCTGTTCTCCAGGGCCTGTCTTGCCTTTCTGAATTTTACCCATTTTGTGGATGTCCCTTTTGACCGGTGGGAAGTGATACTTCTTAGTGGTGCACATTTGCATTGTCTGCTTGCTTGCTGTGCCAAAAAGGGCGTATAAATTTTCTCCTGAATATATTCAGCAGAAAACCCATACGCCCTTTTTGGACAAGTGCATCATTGTCGAAGTTGTGCCCCTCTTCCTGTCCTTTAAAAGCAATTCCAACGTACCTACTGAAATCTGTTTCCTGCTATTCTGCCTCACATTCAAGTCCGCCTCGTTGCCTTCCCTCAACAGATTTTTGCATGATAGTTGTCCTTTATTACTCTGCCAGTTAGTGAATTGCTGTGCCCCTGAGCTCCATTTTTTAACTCGTTTTTTTGTTAGCTGAACGCATGTCCAATATTTTGGTTCAGGAACTATACTGGTTCCCGTGGGTGGCTGAGACTTTCGTTAATTCTTCTTCCTCCCGGGAAATAAGAGTGACATGTGCCCGTCCAAATAGCTAACAGCTACTCTTTCATTGGTTCTCCCTCTTCCCTTTCTTCCACTGTCAAATTGGCAACCTGTGCGAACCAGGAGGTTAAAGCGGCTGTCTCTCCAAGTTGGGAGATTGATAGTAAAGCAATTGGAAAGTCAAACCGGAGCACCAGGAGGGTGAGAATTCGTTGAGTTTTAGAGACCTTTCGTATTCACAGTGTGCCCATTCTCTAGGTTTCCCGTACATGTTATAGCTGTAGTAAAATTCCCTTCAACCTGGAGACATGGGACCCATGGAATGGGTGTCATGCACTATTGCTTTAAAGGCTCTGCATTTGCTCACCAAATCTCACCACTCCTCTCAGTCCCATGTGTCCAGCCTTATGCCACATCCAGCTGTCATTGTAGATAGGGTCATTCCAGGTTTCATCAGAGACCCTGAAGGAATTATAAAGAATTTCCCTTTTTTTGTTTTTCAAATTCCTTTTTATAGTGGGTTTGAGCTGATTCTCGCTGCCATGTTTATGCCAGTCTAGACACTCTTGTTTCCCTTATGGAGACATATCAATACATAGGTTTTAAGATTCTTACAAGTCAGATATATTCCTCTGCGGGATATGGGGTTTTGAGTCCCTTTCACTGAGGAAGGTGTAGGTCTTGTCTATTCCATTGTTGGTTTTTGGAACAGTACCTGTGCTTATATCAAACTCTGGTTTTATGCATCATCCCACTTCTCCTTCCCCATTAAGCAGGCATAAGAGTGTTTTCTAAATGTGAGACTCTGTTCCCTTTCCTAACTCACTTCAAGTGTAGCCATGTTTACAGGATCTTCATAAGTGATATCTTATGATAAGCTTCTTTTTCTGTGTGACTTATTTCACTTAAATCATTGTACCTGAATCCAGTCATTTTGCTGCTACTGGTCTTATGACATTGATTTCATGGCTGAGAGATATTCCATCGTATGTAAGTACCAAAATTTTTGAACCATTTTTATATTTCCTGGGATATTTTAGTTGTACCCAAGTTGAGGTTCTTGTAAGCAGTGCAGCCCTAAATTTGGGGGTGGCTCTGTCTTATTGATTTTCAGTTTTCCCAAGGTATATTCCCTAGACTGCAAGTGCCCTTGGCTCTGTAGCTCTGTTGTTTAATTGTTTAAGGGAACACAATGCACTCCTCCAGTGAGGCAGTTGGCAATTTACATCCCCCCCATTAGCATAACAAGGTTCCCTGTTCTCCAGGGCCTGTCTTGCATTTCTGGTTTTTACGCATTTTGTGGATGTCCCTTTTGCCCGGTGGGAAGTGATACTTATTTGTAGTGCAGATTTGCATTGCCCTCTTGCTTGCTTGGCCAAAGAGGTCGTATGTGTTTTCCCCTGCATATATTCAGGAGAAAATGCATAAGCACTTTTTGGCCAAGTGCATCATTGTCGAAGTTGTGCCCCTCTTCCTGTGCTTTCCAGGTGATTCCAATATACCTCTTGAAATCTCATTCCTGCTATTCTGCCTCGCTTTCAAGTCTGCCTCGTTGCCTTCCCTCAACAGATTTTTGGATAATAGTTTTCCTTTATTACTCTGCCAGTTTGTGAATTGCTTTGCCCCTGAGCTCAATTATTTAACTTGTTTTTTTTTTTATTTATTTATTTATTTTTTTTTTTTGGTTTGAAGAAACAAAGCATATTTTATTCACGAGTCCTTTCTCCCTATGTGTTGACATTACAAGATAAGACTGAATGGTAGTATTGTAAAGTATTCTTTTTTTTCTGCTTTACAACAAATTTAATCAGTTATACATATACATATGTTTCCATATCCCCTCCCTTTTGCGTCTCCCTCCCACCCTCCCTATCCCACCCCTCCAGGCAGTCACAAAGTATCGAGCTGATCTCCCTGTGCTATGCGGCTGCTTCCCACTAGCTATCTACCTCACGTTTGGTAGTGTATATATGTCCATGCCGCTCTTTCACTTTGTCACAGCTTACCCTTCCCCCTCCCCATATCCTCAAGTCCATTCTCTAGTAGGTCTGTGTCTTTATTCCTGTCTTACCCCTATGTTCTTCATGACATTTTTTTTTCTTAAATTCCATATATATGTGTTAGCATACAGTATTTGTCTTTCTATTTCTGACTTACTTCACTCTGTATGACAGACGCTAGGTCTATCCACCTCATTACAAATAGCTCAATTTCATTTCTTTTTATGGCTGAGTAATATTCCATTGTATATATGTGCCACATCTTCTTTATCCATTCATCTGATGATGGACACTTAGGTTGTTTCCATCTCTGGGCTATTGTAAATAGGGCTGCTATGAACATTTTGGTACATGTCTCTTTTTGAATTATGGTTTTGTCAGGGTATATGCCCAGTAGTGAGATTGCTGTGTCATATGGTAGTTCTATTTGTAGTTTTTTAAGGAACCTCCATACCGTTCTCCATAGTGGCTGTACCAATTCACATTCCCACCAGCAGTGCAAGAGTGTTCTTTTTTTTCCACACCCTCTACAGCATTTATTGTTTCTAGATTTTTTGATGATGGCCATTCTGACTGGTGTGAGATGATATCTCATTGTAGTTTTGATTTGCATTTCTCTAATGAGCAAAGATGTTGAGCATCCTTTCATGTGTTTGTTGGCAGTCTGTATATCTTCTGTGGAGAAATGTCTATTTAGGTCTTCTGCCCATTTTTGGATTGGGTTGTTTGTTTTTTTTTGTTATTGAACTGCATGAGCTGCTTATAAATTTTGGAGATTAATCCTTTGTCAGTTGCTTCATTTACAAATATTTTCTCCCATTCTGAGGGTTGTCTTTTGGTCTTGTTTATGGTTTCCTTTGCTGTGCAAAAGCTTTTAAGTTTCATTAGGTCCCATGTGTTTATTTTTGTCTTTATTTCCATTTCTCTAGGAGGTAGGTCAAAAAGGATCTTGCTGTGATTTATGTCATAGAGTGTTCTGCCTATGTTTTCCTCTAAGAGTTTGATAGTGTCTGGCCTTACATTTAGGTCTTTAATCCATTTTGAGCTTATTTTTGTGTATGGTGTTAGGGAGTGATCTAATCTCATACTTTTACATGTCCCTATCCAGTTTTCCCAGCAACACTTATTGAAGAGACTGTCCTTTCTCCACTGTACATTCCTGCCTCCTTTATCAAAGATAAGGTGACCATATGTCCGTGGGTTTAACTCTGGGCTTTCTATCCTGTTCCATTGATCTATCTTTCTGTTTTTGTGCCAGTACCATACTGTCTTGATTACTGTAGCTTTGTAGTATAGTCTGAAGTCAGGGAGCCTGATTCCTCCAGCTCCAATTTTCGCTCTCAAGATTGCTTTCGCTATTCGGGGTCTTTTGTGTTTCCATACAAATTGTGAAAGTTTTTGTTCTAGTTCTGTGAAAAATGCCAGTGGTAGTTTGATAGGGATTGCATTGAACCTGTAGATTGCTTTGGGTAGTAGAGTCATTTTCACAATGTTGATTCTTCCAATCCAAGAACATGGTACATCTCTACATCTATTTGTATCATCTTTAATTTCTTTCATCAGTGTCTTATAATTTTCTGCATACAGGTCTTTTGTCTCCTTAGGTAGGTTTATTCCTAGATATTTTATTCTTTTTGTTGCAATGGTAAATAGGAGGGCTTCCTTGATTTCACTTTCAGATTTTTCATCATCAGTATATAGGAATGCCAGAGATTTCTGTGCATTAATTTTGTATCCTGCAACTTTACCAAATTCACTGATTAACTCTAGTAGTTTTCTGGTAGCATCTTTAGGATTCTCTATGTATAGTATCATGTCATCTGCAAACAGTGACAGCTTTACTTCTTCTTTTCCAATTTGGATTCCTTTTATTTCCTTTTCTTCTCTGATTGCTGTGGCTAAAACTTCCAAAACTATGTTGAATAAGAGTGTTGAGAGTGGGCAACCTTGTCTTGTTCCTGATCTTAGTGGAAATGGTTTCAGTTTTTCACCATTGAGGACGATGCTGGCTGTGGGTTTGTCATATATGGCCTTTATTATGTTGAGGAAAGTTCCCTCTATGCCTACTTTCTGCAGGGTTTTTATCATAAATGGGTGCTGAATTTTGTCGAAAGCTTTCTCTGCATCTATTGAGATGATCATATGGTTTTTCTCCTTCAATTTGTTAATATGGTGTGTCACGTTGATTGATTTGCGTATATTGAAGAATCCTTGCATTCCTGGAATAAACCCCACTTGATCATGGTGTATGATCCTTTTAATGTGCTGTTGGATTCTGTTTGCTAGTATTTTGTTGAGGATTTTTGCATCTATGTTCATCAGTGATATTGGCCTGTAGTTTTCTTTCTTTGTGACATCCTTGTCTGGTTTTGGTATCAAGGTGATGGTGGCCTCGTAGAATGAATTTGAGAGTGTTCCTCCCTCTGCTATATTTTGGAAGAGTTTCAGAAGGATGCGTGTTAGCTCTTCTCTAAATGCTTGATAGAATTCGCCTGTGAAGCCATCTGGTCCTGGGCTTTTGTTTGTTGGAAGATTTTTTATCACAGTTTCAATTTCAGTGCTTGTGATTGGTCTGTTCATATTTTCTATTTCTTCCTGATTCAGTCTTGGCAGGTTGTGCATTTCTAAGAATTTGTCCATTTCTTCCAGGTTGTCCATTTTATTGGCATAGAGTTGCTTATAGTAATCTCTCATGATCTTTTGTATTTCTGCAGTGTCAGTTGTTACTTCTCCTTTTTCATTTCTAATTCTATTGATTTGAGTCTTCTCCCTTTTTTTCTTGATGAGTCTGGCTAATGGGTTATCAATTTTGTTTATCTTCTCAAAGAACCAGCTTTTAGTTTTATTGATCTTTGCTATTGTTTCCTTCATTTCTTTTTCATTTATTTCTGATCTGATTTTTATGATTTCTTTCCTTCTGCTAACTTTGGGATGTTTTTGTTCTTCTTTCTCTAATTGCTTTAGGTGCAAGGTTAGGTTGTTTATTCGAGATGTTTCCTGTTTCTTAAGGTGGGATTGTATTGCTATAAACTTCCCTCTTAGAACTGCTTTTGCTGCATCCCATAGGTTTTGGGTCGTCATGTCTCCATTGTCATTTGTTTCTAGGTATTTTTTAATTTCCTCTTTGATTTCTTCAGTGATCACTTCGTTATTGAGTAGTGTATTGTTTAGCCTCCATGTGTTTGTATTTTTTACAGCTCTTTTCCTGTAATTGATATCTAGTCTCATAGCATTGTGGTCAGAAAAGATACTTGATACAATTTCCATTTTCTTAAATTTACCAAGGCTTCATTTATGACCCAAGATATGATCTATCCTGGAGAATGTTCCATGAGCACTTGAGAAAAATGTGTATTCTGTTGTTTTTGGATGGAATGTCCTATAAATATCAATTAAGTCCATCTTGTTTAATGTATCATTTAAAGCTTGTGTTTCCTTATTTATTTTCATTTTGGATGATCTGTCCATTGGTGAAAGTGGGGTGTTAAAGTCCCCTACTATGAGTGTGTTACTGTCGATTTCTCCTTTTATGGCTGTTAGTATTTGCCTTATGTATTGAGGTGCTCCTATGTTGGGTGCATAAATATTTAAAATTGTTATATCTTCTTCTTGGATCGATCCCTTGATCATTATGTAGTGTCCTTCTTTGTCTCTTCTAGTAGTCTTTATTTTAAAGTCTATTTTGTCTGATATGAGAATTGCTACTCCAGCTTTCTTTTGGTTTCCATTTGCATGGAATATCTTTTTCCATCCCCTTACTTTCAGTCTGTATGTGTCTCTAGGTCTGAAGTGGGTCTCTTGTAGACAGCATATATATGGGTCTTGTTTTTGTATCCATTCAGCCAATCTGTGTCTTTTGGTGGGAGCATTTAGTCCATTTACATTTAAGGTAATTATCGATATGTATGTTCCTATGCCCATTTTCTTAATTGTTTTGGGTTCGTTATTGTAGGTCTTTTACTTCTGTTGTGTTTCTTGCCTAGAGAAGTTCCTTTAGCATTTGTTGTAAAGCTGCTTTGGTGGTGCTGAACTCTCTCAGCTTTTGCTTGTCTGTAAACGTTTTAATTTCTCCATCAAATCTGAATGAGATCCTTGCTGGGTAGAGTAATCTTGGTTGCAGGTTTTTCTCCTTCATCACTTTAATTATGTCCTGCCACTCCCTTCTGGCTTGTAGAGTTTCTGCTGAGAGATCAGCTGTTATCCTGATGGGGATTCCCTTGTGTGTTATTTGTTGTTTTTGCCTTGCTGCTTTTAATATGATTTCTTTGTGTTTAATTTTTGACAGTTTGATTAATATGTGTCTTGGCGTATTTCTCCTTGGATTTATTCTGTATGGGACTCTCTGTGCCTCCTGGACTTGATTAACTATTTCCTTTCCCATTTTAGGGAAGTTTTCAACTATAATCTCTTCAAATATTTTCTCAGTCCCTTTCTTTTTCTCTTCTTCTTCTGGAACCCCTATAATTCGAATGTTGGTGCGTTTAATGTTGTCCCAGAGGTCTCTGAGACTGTCCTCTGTTCTTTTCATCCTTTTTTCTTTATTTTGTTCTGCAGCAGTTATTTCCACTATTTTATCTTCCACCTCACTTATCCGTTCTTCTGCCTCAGTTATTCTGCTATTGATCCCGTCTAGAGTATTTTTTATTTCATGTATTGTGTTTTTAATCGATGCCTGATTCATCTTTAGTTCTTCTAGGTCCTTGTTAACTGTTTCTTGCATTTTGTCTATTCTATTTCCAAGATTTTGGATCTGGGAAATAGAATCTTGGATCATCTTTACCATCATTATTCTGAATTCTTTTTCAGGTAGAGTGCCTATTACCTCTTCATTTGTTAGGTCTGGTGGGTTTTTATCTTGCTCCTTCTCCTGCTGTGTGTTTTTCTGTCTTCTCATTTTGCTTATGTTACTGTGTTTGGGGTCTCCTTTTTGCAGGCTGCAGGTTCGTAGTTCCTGTTGTTTTTGGTGTCTGTCCCCAGTGGCTAAGGTTGGTTTAGTGGGTTGTGTAGGCTTCCTGGTGGAGGGGACTAGTGCCTGTGTTCTGGTGGATGAGGCTGGATCTTGTCTTTTGGTGGGCAGGTCCACGTCTGGTGGTGTGTTTTGGGGTGTCTGCGGACTTTTTATGATTTTAGGCCACCTCTCTGCTAATGGGTGGCGTTGTGTTCCTGTCTTGCTAGTTGTTTGGCTTAGGGTGTCCAGCACTGTAGCTTGCTGGTCGTTGAGTGAAGCTGGGTGCTGGTGTTGAGATGGAGATCTCTGGAAGATTTTCGCCGTTTGATATTATGTGGAGCTGGGAGGTCTCTTGTGGACCAGTGTCCTGAAGTTGGCTCTCCCACCTCAGAGGCACAGCACTGACTCCGGGCTCCTCAATTTGGGATGATGTGTTGTCTATTCATGTATTCCACAGATGCAGGGTACATCAAGTTGATTGTGGAGCTTTAATCCGCTGCTTCTGAGGCTGCTGGGAGAGGTTTCCCTTTCTCTTCTTTGTTCTCACAGCTCCTGAGTCTCAGCATTGGATTTGGCCCCGCCTCTGCGTGTAGGTCACCGGAGGGTGTCTGTTCTTCGCTCAGACAGGACAGGGTTAAAGGAGCAGCCTCTTCGGGGACTCTGGCTCACTCAGGCCGGGAAGGAGGGAGGGGCATGGAGTGCGGGACGAGCCTGCAGCGGCAGAGGTCCGCCGGCGTGACGTTGCACCAGCCCGAGGCGCACCGTGCGTTCTCCCAGGGAAGCCGCCCCTGGATCCCGGGACCCCGGCAGTGGCAGGCTGCACAGTCTCCCGGAAGGGCGGTGTGGGCAGTGACCTGCGCTCACACACAGGCTTCTTGGCGGCGGCAGCAGCAGCCCCAGCGTCCCACGCCTGTCACTGGGCTCCGCGCTTTCAGTCGCGACTCGCGCCCGTCTGTGGAGCCCCTTTAAGCAGTGCTCTTAATCCCCTCTCCTCGGACACCAGGAAACCAAGAGGGAAGAAAAAGTCTCTTGCCTCTTCAGCAGCTCCAGAGTTTTCCCGGACTCCCTCCCGGCTAGCTGTGGCACATTAGCCCCCTTCAGGCTGAGTTCTCGCCTCCAGCCCCAGTCCTCTCCCTGCGCTCTGACCGAAGCCCGCGCCTCAGCTCCCAGTGCCGACTGCCCCGGCGGGCGAGCAGACAAGCCTCTCGGGCTGATGAGTGCCGCTCGGCACCGATCCTCTGTGTGGGGATCTCTCCGGTTTGCCCTACCCAGGTATGTGGGGAGTTTCTTGCCTTTTGGGAGGTCTGGGGTCTTCTGCCAGCGTTCAGTAGGTGTTCTGTAGGAGTTGTTCCACGTGTAGCTGTATTTCTGGTGTATCCGTGGGGAGGAAGGTGATCTCCGCGTCTTACTCTTCCGCCATCTTACCCGGAAGACTAACTTGTTTTTTGTGAGCTGAACGCAAGTCCAATATTTTGGTTCAGGACCTATACTGGTTCCCAGTGGGTGGCTGATACTTTAGTTAATTCTTCTTCCTCTGGGAAATAAGAGTGACATATGCCTGTCCAAATGCCTAACAGCTACTCTTTCATTGGTTCTCCCACTTCGCTTTCATCCTCTCCCAAATTGGCAACCTGTGAGAACCAGGAGGTTAAAAGTGCAGTCTCTCCAAGCTGGGAGATTGATAGTAAAGCAGTTGGAAAGTCAAACCGGAGCACCAGGAGAGGTTCTATTCGTTGAGTTTTAGAGACCTTTTGTATTCACAGTGTGTCCATTCTCTAGGTTTCCCATACATGTTATAGCTGTAGTAATATTCCCTTCACCCTGGAGAGTTGGGACCCATGGAATGGGTGCCATGCATTATTGCTTTAAAGGGTCTGCCTTTGCTCACCCAATCTTAACAATCCTCTCAGTCCCATGTGTCCAGCCTTATGCCACATCCATCTGTCGTTGTAGATAGGGTCATTCCAGGATTCATCAGAGACCCTGAAGGAATTGTAAAGAATTTCGCTGTTTTTTTGTTTTGTTTTTGAAATTCCTTTTTATAGTGGGTTTGAGCTGATTCTCACTGCCATGATTATGCCAGTCTAGAAACACTTGATTCCCTTACAGAGACATATCAATACATAGGTTTTAAGATTCTTACTAGTGAAATATATTCCTCTGCGGGAAATATGGGGTTTGAGTCCCTTTCACTGAGGAAGGTGTAGGTCTTGTCTATTCCATAGTTGGTTTTTGGAACGGTACCTGTGCTTATATCAAACTCTGGTTTTATGCATCACCTCACCTCTCCTTCCCCCTTCAGCAGGCCTAAGAGTGTTTTCTAAATGTGAGACTCTGTTCTCTTTCCTAACTCAGTTCATGTGTAGCCATGTTTACAGGATCTTCATAAGTGATATCTTATGATACGGTTCTTTTTCTGTGTGACTTATTTCACTTAGAATCATCGTACCTGAATACAGTCATTTTGCTGCTACTGGTCTTAAGACATTGATTTATTGGCTGATGGATATTCCATCGTATGTAAGTACCAAAATTTTTTGAACCATTTTTATATTTCCTGGAATATTTAAGGTGAACCCAAGTTGAGGTTCTTGTAAGCAGTGCAGCCCAAATTTTGGGGTGGCTCTGTCTTATTGATTTTCAGGTTTCCCAACGTATATTCCCTAGACTGGAAGTGTCCTTGGCTCTGTAGCGCTGCTGTTTACTTGTTTTAGGGAACACAATGCACTCCTCCAGAGAGGCAGTTGGCAATTTACATCCCGCCCAACAGCATAAAAAGGCTCCCTGTTCTCAAGGGCCTGTCTTAAAATTCTGGTTTTTACACTTTTTGTGGATGTCTCTTTGGACCGGTGGGAAGTGATACTTCTTTGTAGTGCATACTTACATTGTCCGCTTGCTTGCTTGGCCAAAAAGGGTGTATGCATTTTCTCCTGAATATACTCAGGAGAAAACGCATACGCCCTTTTTGGCCAAGTGCATCATTGTCGAAGTTGTGCCCCTCTTCCTGTGCTTTAAAGGCGATTCCAATGTACCTCTTGGAATCTGTTTCCTGCTATTCTGCCTCACTTTCAAGTTCACCTCGTTGCCTTCCCTTAACAGATTTTTGGATGATAGTTGTCCTATATTACTCTGCCAGTTTGTGAATTGCTCTGCCCTATAACTCCATTTTTTAACTCGTTTTTTTGTGAGCTGAACGCCAGTCCTATATTTTGGTTCAGGACCTATACTTGTTCCCGGTGGGTGGTTGAGACTTTTGTCAATTCTTCTTCGTCCCGGGAAATAAGAGTGACATATGCCCGTCCTAATGCCTAAAACTACTCTCTCATTGGTTCTCCCTCTTCCCATTCATTCTCTGCGAAATTGGCCACCTGTGTGAAACAGGAGGTTAAAGGTGCTCTCTCTCCAGGTTGGCAGATTGATAGTAAAGAGGTTGGAAAATCAAACCGGAGCACCAGGAGAGGGACTATTCGTTGCGTTATACAGACCTTTCGTATTCACAGTGTGTCCATTCTCTAGGTTTCCCATACATGTTATAGCTATAGTAATATTCCCTTCAACCTGGAGAGTTGGGACCCATGGAATGGGTGCCATGCATTATTGCTTTAAAGGGTCTGCGTTTGCTCACCCAATCTCACCAATCCTCTCAGTCCCATGTGTCCAGCCTTATGCCATATCCAGCTGTCGTTGTAGATAGGGTCTTTCCAGGTTTCATCAGAGACCCTGAAGGAATTGTAAAGAATGTCCCAGTTTTTTTGTTTTGTTTTTGAAATTCCTTTTTATAGTGGGTTTCAGCTGATTCTCACTGCCATGTTTATGCCAGTCTAGACACACTTGATTTCCTTACGGAGACATATTAATACATAGGTTTTAAGATTCTTACTAGTCAGATATATTCCTCTGCGGGAAATTTGGGGTTTTGAATCCCTTTCACTGAGGAATGTGTAGGTCTTCTCTATTCCATGTTTGGTTTTTGGAACAGTACATGTGCTTATATAAAACCCTGGTTTTATGCATCACCCCACCTCTCCTTCCCGCTTAAGCAGGCATAAGAGTGTTTTCTAAATGTGAGACTCTGTACTCTTTCCTAACTCACTTCATGTGTAGCCATGTTTACAGGATCTTCATAAGTGATATCTTATGAAAAGCTTCTTTTTCTGTGTGACTTATTTCACAGAGAATCATCGTACCTCATCCACTCATTTTGCTGCTACTGGTCTTATGACATTGATTTCATGGCTGAGGGATACTCCATCGTACGTAAGTACCACAATTTTTTGAACCATTTTTATCTTTCCTGGGATATTTCAGGTGTACCCAAGTTGACGTTCTTGTTAGCAGTGCAGACCTAAATTTGGGGGGTGCCTCTGTCTTATTGATTTTCAGTTTTCCCAAGGTATATTCACTAGACTGGAAGTGCCCTTGGCTCTGTAGCTCTGTTGTTTACTTGTTTTAGGGAACACAATGCACTCCTCCAGAGAGGCAGTTGGCAATTTACATCCTGCCCATCAGCATAACTCGGCTCCCTGTTCTCCAGGACCAGTCTTGCCTTTCTGGTTTTTACCCATTTTGTGGATGTCCCTTTTGACCGGTGGGAAGTGATACTTCTTTGTAGTGCAGATTTGCATTGTCCGCTTGCTTGTTTGTCCAAAAGGGTGTATGCGTTTTCTGCTGAATATATTCAGGAGAAAATGCATACGCATTTTTGGCCAAGTGCATCATTGTCGAAGTTGTGCCCATCTTTCTGTGCTTTAAAGGCGATTCCAACATACCTCTTGAAATCTGTTTCCTGCTATTCTGCCTCGCTTTCAAGTCCACTTCGTTGCCTTCCATCAACAGATTTTTGGACGATAGTTGTCCTTTATTATTCTGCCTGTTTGTGAATTGCTGTGCTCCAGAGATCCATTATTTAACCCGTTTTTTGTGAGCTGAACGCAAGTCCAATATTTTGGTTCAGGACCTATACTGGTACCCGGTGGGTGGCTGAGGCTTTGGTTAATTCTTCTTCTTCCCGGGAAACAAGAGTGTCATGTGCCCGTCCAAATGCCTAACAGCTACTCTCTCATTGGTTCTCCCTCTTCCCTTTCATCCTCTGCCAAATTGGCAACCTGTGTGAAACAGGAGGTTAAAGGGGCTGTCTCTCCAAGTTGGGAGATTGATAGTAAAGCAGTTGGAAAGTCAAACTGGAGCACCAGGAGAGGGGCTATTTGTTGAGTTTTAGAGACCTTTCGTATTCACAGTGTGTCCATTCACTAGGTTTCCCGTACATGTTATAGCTGTAGTAATATTCCCTTCACCCTGGAGAGTTGGGACCCATGGAATGGGTGCCATGCATTATTGCTTTAAAGGGTTTGCATTTGCTGACCCAATCTCACAAATCCTCTCAGTCCCATGTGTCCAGCCTTATGCCACATACAGCAGTCATTGTAGATAGGGTCATTCCAGGTTTCATCAGAGACCCTGAAGGAATTGAAAAGAATTTCCCTGTTTTTTGTTTTCTTTTTGAAATTTCATTTTATAGTGTGTTTGAGCTGATTCTCACTGCCATGTTTATGCCATTCTAGACACACTTGATTCCATTATGGGGACATATCAATACATAGGTTTTAAGATTCTGACTAGTAAGTTATATCCCTCTGCATGGAATATGGGGAGTTGAGTCCATTTCACTGAGGAAGGTGTAGTTCTTGTCTATTCCATATTTGGTTTTTGGAACGGTACCTGAACTAATATCAAAATCTGGTTTAATGCATCACCCCACCTCTCCTTTCCCGTTAAGCAGGCATAAGAATGTTTTCTAAATGTCAAACTCTTTTCTCTTTCCTAAGTCAGTTCATGTGTAGCCATGTTACAGGAACTTCATAAGTGATATCTTATGATAAGTGTCTTTCTCTGTGTGACTTATTTCACTTAGAATCATCGTACCTGAATCCACTCATTTTGCTGCTACTGGTCTTATGACATTGATTTCATGGCTGGGGGATATTCCATCGTACATAAGTACCACAATTTTTTGAACCATTTTTATGTTTCCTGGGATATTTAAGGTGTAGACAAGTTGAGGTTTTTGTAAGAAGTGCTTCCCTAAATTATGGACTGGCTCTGTCTTATAGATTTTCCGTTTGCCCAAGGTATATTCCCTAGACTGGAAGTGCTCTTGGCTCTGTAGCTCTGTTGATTCCTTGTTTTAGGGAACACAATGCACTCCTCCAGAGAGGCAGTTGACAACTTACATCCCGCCCATCAGCATAACAAGGCTCCCTGTTCTCCAAGGCCTGTCTTGCCTTTCTGGTTTTTACCCATTTTGTGGATGTGCCTTTGGAACGGTGGGAAGTGATACTTCTTTTTAGTGCAGAATTGCATTGCCCGCTTGTTTGCTTGGCCAAAAAGGGCGTATGCGTTTTCTCCTGCATATATTCAGGAGAAAATGCATTTGCCCTTTTTGGCCAAGTGCATCATTGTCGAAGTTGTGACCCTCTTCCTGTGCTTTACAGATGATTCCTACGTACATCTTGAAATCTGTTTCCTGCTATTCAGCCTGAATTTCAAGTCCACTTTGTTGCCTTCCCTCAACAGATTTCTGGACGATAGTTGGCCTTTATTACTCTGCCAGTTTGTCAATTGCTCTGTCCCTGCGCTCCATTTTTCAACTCGTTTTTTGTGAGCTGAATGCAAGTCCAAAATTTTGGTTCAGGACCTATACTGTTTCCCGGTGAGTGGCTGAGACTTTGGTTAATTCTTCTTCCTCCCAGGCAATTAGAGTGGCATGTGCCCGTCCAAATGCCTAACAGCTACTCTCTCATTGGTTCTCCCTCTTCCCTTTCATCCTCTGCCACATTTGAAACCTGTGGGAACCAGGAGGTTAAAGTGGCTGTCTCTCCAAGTTGGGAGATTGATAGTAAAGCAGTTGGAAATTCAAACTGGAGCACCAGGAGAGGGATTATTCGTCGAGTTTTAGAAACCATTCATATTCACAGTGTGTCCATTCTCTAGGTTTCCCGTACATGTTATAGCTGTAGTAATATTCCCTTCAACCGGGAGAGTTGGGACCCATGGAATGTGTGCCATGCATTATTGCTTTAAAGGGTCTGCATTTGCTCACCCAATCTCACCAATCCTCAGTCCCAAGTGTCCAGGCTTATGCCACATCCAGCTTTCATTGTAGACAGGGTCATTCCACGTTTCATCAGAGACCCTGAAGGAATTATAAAGAATTTCCCTGTTTTTTTGATTTGTTTTTGAAATTCCTTTTTATAATAGGTTTGAGCTGATTCTCGCTGCCATGTGTATGCCAGTCTAGACACAATTGATTCCCTTACAGAGACATATCAATACATAGGTTTTAATATTCTTACTAGTCAGATATATTCCTCTGCGGGAAATATGGGGTTCTGAGTCTGTTTCACTGAGCAAGGTATAGGTAGTTCTTGTCTATTCCATAGTTGGTTTTGGGAATGGTACCTGTGCTTATATCAAACTCTGGTTTTATGCATCACCCCACCTCTCCTTCCCCCTTAAGCAGGCATAAGAGTGTTTTCTAAATGTGAGACTCTCTTCTCTTTCCTAACTCAGTTCATGTGTAGCCATGTTTACAGGATCTTCATAAGTGATATCTTATGATAAGCTTCTTTTTCTGTGTGACTTATTTCACTTAGAATCATCGTACCTGAATCCACTCATTTTGCTGCTACTGGTCTTATGACATTGATTTCATGGCTGAGCGATATTCCATCGTACGTAAGTAGCACAAATTTTTGAACCATTTTTATCTTTCCTGGGATATTTCACGTGTACCCAAGTTGAGGTTCTTGTAAGCAGTGCAGCCCTAAATTTGGGGATGGCACTGTCTTATTGATTTTCAGTTTTCCCAAGGTATATTCTCTAGACTGGAAGTGCCCTTGGCTCTGTAGCTCTGTTGTTTACTTGTTTTAGGGAACACAATGCACTCGTCCAGTGAGGCAGTTGGCAATTTACATCCCGCCCAACAGCATAACAAGGCCCCCTCTTCTCCAGGGCCTGTCTTGCCTTTCTGGTTTTACAAATTTTGTGGATGTCCCTTTTGACCGGTGGGAAGTGATACTTCTTTGTAGCATAGATTTGCATTGCCCGCTTGCTTGCTTGGCCAAAAAGGGCATATGTGTTTTCTCCTGCATATATTCAGGAGAAAATGCATACGCCCTTTTTGGCCAAGTGCATCATTGTTGAAGTTGTGCCCCTCTTCCTGTGCTTTACAGGTGTTTCCCACGTACCTCTTGAAATATGTTTCCTGGTATTCTGCCTCGCATTCAAGTCTGCCTCATTGCCATCCCTCAACAGATTTCTGGATGATATTTGTCCTTTATTACTCTTCCAGTTTGTGAGTTGCTGTGCCCTTGAGCTCCATTTTTCAACTCGTTTTTTGTGAGCTGATCGCATGTCCAAAATTTTGGTTCAGGACCTATACTGGTTCCCGGTGGGTGGCTGCAACTTTGGTTAATTCTTCTTCCTGCCGGGAAATTAGAATGACATGTGCCCGTCCAAATGCCTAACAGCTACGCTCTCATTGGTTCTCCCTCTTCCCTTTCATCCTCTGCCAAATTGGCAACCTGTGAGTACCACGTGGTTAAAGGGGCTGTCTCTACAAGTTGGGAGATTGATAGTAAAGCAGTTGGAAAGTCAAACCAGAGCACCAGGAGAGGGAATATTCGTTGAGATTTAGAAACCTTTTGTATTCACAGTGTGTCCATTCTCTAGGTTTCCCGTACATGTTATAGCTGTAGTAATATTCCCTTCAACCTGGAGAGTTGGGACCCATGGAATGGGTGCCATGCATTATTGTTTTAAAGGGTCTGCATTTGCTCACCCAATCTCACCAATCCTCTCAGTCTCAAGTGTCTAGCCTTATAGCACATCCAGCTGTCATTTTAGACAGTGTCATTCCAGGTTTCATCAGAGACCCTGAAGGAATTGTAAAGAATTTCCCTGTTTTTGTGTTTTGTTTTTGAAATTCATTTTTATAGTTGGTTTGAGCTGACTCTAGCTGCCATGTGTATGCCAGTCTAGGCACACTTGATTCCCTTACGGAGACATATCAATACTTAGGTTTTAAGATTCTTACTAGTCAGATATATTCTTCTGCGGGAAATATGGGGTTTTGAGTCCCTTTCACTGAGGAAGGTATAGGTAGGTTTTGTCTATTCCATAGTTGGTTTTTGGAACGGTACCTGTGCTTATATCAAACTCTGGTTTTATGCATCACCCCACCTCTCCTTCCCCCTTAAGCAGGCATAAGAGTGTTTTCTAAATGTGAGACTCTGTTCTCTTTCTTAACTCAGTTCATGTGTAGCCATGTTTACAGGATCTTCATAAGTGATATCTTATGATAAGCTTCTTTTTCTGTGTGACTTATTTCACTTAGAATCATCGTACCTGAATCCACTCATTTTGCTGCTACTGGTCTTATGACATTGATTTCATGGCTGAGGGATATTCCATCATATGTAAGTACCACAATTTTTTGAATCATTTTTATATTTCCTGGGATACTTAAGGTGTACCCAATTTGAGGTTCTTGTAAGCAGTGCAGCCCTAAATTTGGGGGTGGCTCTGTCTTATTGATTTTCAGTTTTCCCAAGGTATATTCCCTAGACTGGAACTGCCCTTGGCTCTGGAGCTCTGTTGTTTCCTTGTTTTAGGGAACACAATGCACTCCTCCAGTGAGGCAGTTGGCAATTTACATCCCACCCATCAGCATAACAAGGCTCCTTGTTCTCCAGGGCCTGTCTCGAATTTCTGGATTTTACCCTTTTTGTGGATGTCCTTTTGGACCGGTGGGAATTGATACTTCTTTGTAGTGCAGACTTACATTGTCCGCTTGCTTGCTTGGCCAAAAAGGGCGTATGCGTTTTCTCCTGAATATACTCAGGAGGAAACGCATATGCCCTTTTTGGCCAAGTGCATCATTGTCGAAGTTGTGCCCCTCTTCCTGTGCTTTAAAGGTGATTCCAACGGACCTCTTGAAATCTGTTTGCTACTATTCTGCCTCACTTTCAAGTCTGCCTCGTAAGCTTCCCTCAAAAGATTTTTGGATGACAGTTGTCCTTTATTACTCTGCCAGTTTGTGAATTGCTCTGCCCTATAGCTCCTTTTTTTAACTCCTTTTTAGTGAGCTGAACGCCAGTCCCATATTTTGGTTCAGGACCTATACTGGTTGCCGGTAGGTGGCTGAGACTTTGGTTAATTCTTCTTCCTCCCGGGAAATAAGAGTGATATGTGCCTGTCCAAATGCCTAACAGCTACTCTCTCTTTGGTTCTCCCTCTTCCCTTTCATCCTTTGCCAAATTGGCAACCTGTGCAAAACAGGAGGTTAAAGATGCTGTCTCTCCAGGTTGGGAGATTGATAGTAACGCAGTTGGAAAGTCAAACCGGAATACCAGGAGAGGGACTATTCGTTGAGTTTTAGAAACCTTTCGTATTCACAGTGTGTCCATTCTCTAGGTTTCCCGTACATGTAATAGCTGTAGTAATATTCCCTTCAACCTGGAGAGTTGGAGCCCATGGAATGGGTGCCTTGCATTATTGCTTCAAATGGTCTGCATTTGCTCACCCTATCTCACCAATCCTCTCAGTCCCATGTGTCCAGCCTTATGCCACATCCAGCTGTCATTGTAGATAGCGTCATTCCAGGTTTCATCAGAGACCCTGAAGGAATTGTAAAGACTTTCCCTGTTTTTTTGTTTTGTTTTTGAAATTCCTTTTTATAAAGGGTTTGAGCTGATTCTCGCTGCCATGATTATGCCAGTCTAGAAATTTTTGATTCTCTTACAGAGACATATCAATACATAGGTTTTAAGATTCTTACTAGTCAGATATATTTTTCTGCGGGAAATATGGGGTTTTGAGTCCCTTTCACTGAGGAAGGTGTAGGTCTTGCCTATTCCGTACTTTGTTTTTGGAACGGTACCTGTGCTTATATCAAACTCTGGTTTTATGCATCTCCCGACCTCTCCTTCCCCCTTAAGCTGGCATAGCCGTTTTTTCTAAATGTGAGACTCTGTTCTCTTTCCTAACTCAGTTCATGTGTAGCCATGTTTACAGGATCTTCATAAGTGATATCTCATGATAAGTTTCTTTTTCTGTGTGACTTATTTCACTTAGAGTCATCATACCTGAATCCACTCATTTTGCTGCTACTGGTCTTATGACATTGATTTCATGGCTGAGGGATATTCCATCGTACGTAAGTTCCACTATTTTTTGAACCATTTTTATGTTTCCTGGGATACTTAAGGTGTACCCAAGTTGACGTTCTTGTAAGCAGTGCAGCCCTAAATTTTGGGGTGGCTCTGTCTTATTGATTTTCAGTTTTCCTAATGTATATTCCCTATACTGGAAGTGCCCTTGGCTCTGTAGCTCTGTTGATTACTTGTTTTATGGAACACAATGCACTCCTCCAGGGAGGCAGTTGGCAATTTACATCCCGCCCATCAGCATAACAGTGCTCGCTGTTCTCCAGGGCCTGTCTTGCCTTTCTTGTTTTTACCCATTTTGTGGATGTCCCTTTTGACCGGTGGGAAGTGATACTTCTTTGTAGTGAAGATTTGCATTGCCCGCTTGCTTGCTTGGCGTAAAAGGGCTTATGTGATTTCTCCTGATTATATTCAGGAGAAAATACATACGCCCTATTTGGCCAAGTGCATCATTGACAAAGTTGTGCCCTCTACCTGTTCTTTCAAGGCAATTCCACCGTACCTCTTGAAATCTGTTTCCTGCTATTCTGCCTCGCTTTCAAGTCCGCCTCGTTGCCTTCACTCAACAGATTTTTGGATGAGAGTTTTCCTTTATTACTCTGCCTGTTTTTGTATTGCTGTGCCCCTGAGCTCCTTTTTTGAACTCGTTTTTGTGAGCTGAACGCAAGTCCAAAAGACTGCTTCACGACCTATACTGCTTTACTGTGCTTGGCTGAGTCGTTGGTTAATTCTCCTTCCTGATATGAAATTAGAGTGACATGTGACCGTCCAAACGCCTAACAGCTAATCTCTCTGTGATTCTTCCTCTTCCCTTTCATCCTCTGCCAAATTGGCAACCTGGGCAAACTAGGATGTTAAAGGGGCTGTTTCTCCAAGTTGGGAGATTGATAGTAAAGCAGTTGGAAAGTCAAACCAGGGCACCAGCAGAGGGACTATTAGTTGAGTTTTAGAAACCTTTCGTATTCACAGAGTGTACTTTCTCTAGGTTTCCCATACATGTTATATCTGTAGTAATATTCCCTTCAACCTGGAGAGTTGGGACCCATGGAATGGGTGCCACACATTATTGCTTTAAGGGGTCTGCATTTGCTCACTCAATCTCACCAATCCTTTTAGTCCGAAGTGTCCTGCCTTATGCCACATCCAGCTGTCGATGTAGATAGTGTCATTCCAGGTTTCGTCAAAGACCCTGAAGAAATTGTAAACAATTTCCTCTTTTTTTGGTGTGTTTGAAATTCCTTTATATAGTGGGTGTGAGCTGATTCTCAGTGCCATGTTTATGCCAGTCTAGAAACACTTGATTGCCTCATGGAGACATATCAATAAATAGGTTATAAGATTCTTACTAGTCAGATATATTCCTCTGCAGGTAATATGGCGTTTTGAGTGCCTTTCACTGAGGTAGGTGTAGGTCTTGTCTATTGCATATCTGATTTTTGGAAAGGTACATGTACTAATATCAAACTCTGGGTTTATGCATCACCCCACCTCTCCTTCCCCCTTAAGCAGGCATAAGAGTGTTTCCTAAATGTGAGACTCTGTTCTCTTTCCTAACTCAGTTCATGTGTAGCCATGTTTACAGGACCTTCATACGTGATATCTTATGATAAGTTTCTTTTTCTCTGTGACTTATTTCACTTAGAATCATCGTACCTAAATCCACTCATTTTGCTGCTACTGGTCTTATGACATTGATTTCATGGCTGAGGGATATTCCATCATACGTAAGTACCACAATTTTTTGAACCATTTTTATCTTTCCTGGGATACTTAAGGTGTACCCAAGTTGAGGTTCTTGTAAGCTGTGCAGCCCTAAATTTGGGGGTGGCTCTGTCTTATTGATTTTTAGTTTTCCCAAGGTATATTCACTAGGCTGGAAGTGCCCTTGGCTCTGTAGCTCTGTTGTTTACTTGTTTTGGGGAACACAATGCACTCCTCCAGAGAGGCAGTTGTCAATTTACGACCCGCCCATCAGCATAACAAGGCTCCCAGTTCTCCAGGGCCTGTCTTGCCTTTCTGCTTTTTACACATTTTGCAGATATCCCTTTTGACTTGTTGGAGGTGATAATTCTTTGTAGTGCAGATTTGCATTGCCTGCTTGCAGGGTGGCCAAAAAGGGCGTATTCCTTTTCTCCAGAATATATACAAGAGAAAAGGAATACGCCCTTTTTGGCCAAGTGCATCATTGTCGAAGTTGTGCCCATCTTCCTGTGATTTAAAGGCGATTCCAACATACCTCTTGAAATCTGTTTCCTGCTATTCTGCCTCGCTTTCAAGTCCGCCTCGTTGACTTCCATTAAACAGATATTTGGACGATATTTGTCCTATATTTCTCTGCCAGTTTGTGAATTGCTGTTCCCCTGAGCTCCATTTTTCAACTCGTTTTTTGTGAGTTGAATGCAAGTCCAAACTTTGGTTCAGGACCTATACTGGTGTCCGGTGGGTGGCTGAGACTTTGGTTAATTCTTCTTCCAGCCGGGAAATTAGAGGGACATGTTCCCTTCCAAATGCCTAACAGCTACTCTCTCATTGGTTCTCCCTCTTCCCTTTCATCCTCTGCCAAATTGGCAACCTGTGAGTACCAGGAGGTTAAAGGGGCTGTCTCTCCAAGTTGGGAGATTGATAGGAAAGCAGTTGGAAAGTCAAACCGGAGCACCAGGAAAGGGACTATTAGTTGAATTTTAGAGACCTTTCGTATTCACAATGTGTCCATTCTCTAGGTTTCCCGTACATGTTATAGCTGTAGTAATATTCCCTTCAACCTGGAGAGTTGGGACCCATGGAATGTGTGCCACTCATTATTGCTTTAAAGGGTCTGCATTTCCTCACCCAATCTCACCAATCCTCTCAGTCCCAAGTATCCAGCCTTATGCCACATCCAGCTGTCATTGTACATAGGGACATTTCAGGTTTCATCAGAGACCCTGAAGGAATTGAAAGAAATTTCGCTGTTTTTTTTGTTTTGTATTTGAAATTCCTTCTTATAGTGGGTTTGAGCTGATTCTCACTGTCATGTTTATGCCAGTCTAGACACACTTGATTCCCTTACGGCGACATATCAATACATACGTTTTAAGATTCATACTAGTAAGATATATTACTCTGTGGTGAATATGGGGTGTTGAGTCCCTTTCACTGAGGAAGGTGTAGGTCTTGTCTATTTCGTATTTGGTTTTTGGAAAGGTACCTGTACTAATATCAAACTCTGATTTTATGCATCCCCCCACCTCTCCTTCCCCCTTAAGCAGGCATAAGTGTGTTTTTTAAATGTGAGTTTCTCTTCTCTTTCCTAACTCAGTTCATGTGTAGCCATGTTTACAGGATCTTCATAAGTGATATCTTATGATAAGTTTCTTTTTCTGTGTGACTTATTTCACTTAGAATTATCGTACCTAAATCCACTCATTTTGCTGCTACTGGCCTTATGACATTGATTTCATGGCTGAGGGATATTCCATCATACGTAAGTACCACAATTTCTTGAACCATTTTTGTCTTTCCTGGGATATTTAAGGTGTACGCAAGTTGAGGTTTTTGTAAGCAGTGCAGCCCTGAATTTTGGTGTCGATCTGTCTTATTTATTTTCAGTTTTCCCAAGGTATATTCCCTAGACTGGAAGTGCCCTTGGCTCTGTACCTCTGTTGTTTAGTTGTTTTAGGGAACACAATGCACTCCTCCAGAGAGGCAGTTGGCAATTTACATCCCACCCATCAGCATAACAAGGCTCCCTGTTCTCCAGGGCCTTTCTTGCCTTTCTGGTTTTTACACTTTTTGCGGATGTCCCTTTTGACCGGTGGGAAGTGATACTTCCTTGTAGTGCCGATTTGCATTGCCCGCTTGCTTGCTTGTCCAAAAAGTGCATATGTGTTTTCTCCTGAATATATTCACGTGAAAACCCATATGCACTTTATGGCCATTTCCATAATTTTCGAAGTTGTAATGCTTTTCCTGTGTTTAAAGGTGATTCCAATGTACCTCTTGAAATCTGTTTCATGCCATTCTTCCTCATTTTCCCTTCTGCCTCGTGGCTTTCCCTCAACAGATTTTTGGCAGTGAGTAGTCCTTTATAACTCTGCAGGTTAGTGAATTGCTGTGGCCCTGAGCTCCATTTTTCAACTCGCATTTTTGTGAGCTGACCGCAAATCAACAGTTTTGCTTCCAGACTTATACTGGTTCTGGGGGGCAGGCTGAGACTTTGGTTAATTCCTCTTTGTGACGGGAAATTAGAGAGACATGGGGCCGTCCAAATGCCTACAGCTACTGTCTCATTGGTTCTCTCTCTTCCCTTATATCCTGTGCACAATTTGCCAACTGTGCGAACCAGGAGGTTATAGTGGCTGACTTTCCAAGTTGGGAGATTGATAGTAAAGCAGTTGGAATGTCAAACTGGAGTACAAGTAGAGTTTTAGAAACCTTTCACCATCAGATGGTTTCCATTCTCTAGGTTCCCATACACGTTATAACTGTAGTGATTTCCCTTCTACCTGGAGAGTTGGGAACCATGGAATGGGTGGAAGGCATTATTGCTTTAAAGGGTCTGCATTTTTTCACCCAATCTCACCAATCCTCTCAGTCCCAAGTGACCAGCCTTATGCCACATCCAGCTGTCATTTTAGCTAGGGTCATTCCAGGTTTCATCAGAACCTCTGAAGGTATTGTGTAAGAATTTTACTGTTTATATGTTTTGTTTTGAAATTCCTTTTTATAGTGGGTTTGAGCTGATTCTCACTGCCATGTTTATGTCATTCTAGACACACTTGGTTCCCTTACGGAGACATATCAATACATAGGTTTTAAAATTCTTACTAGTCAGATATATTTCTCTGCGGGGAATAGGGATGTTGAGTTCCATTCACTGAGGAAGGAGTAGGGTTTGTATCTTCTGTTTTTGGATTATGGAACGGTACCTGTGCTAATATCAATCTTATGTATTGTGCATCTCCCCACCTCTCTTTCCCCTTAAGCAAGCATTAGATTGTTTTCTAAATCTGAGACTCTGTTCTCTTCCCTAAATCAGTTCATATGTAGACATGTTTACATTCCTTTCATAAGTGATATCTTATGTCAGAATGCACCATGGCCGTTCTCATAATAATGCTCCATATCCCCTGTCATCACAATGCACCATGCCCTGGTTATCACAATGCTCCATGTCCCTTGTCATCACAATTCTCCACGTACTTGTCATCACAATGCTACATGACACTTCTCATCAAAATGTTACATGCTTTTGTCATCACAATTATCCATCCACTTGACATTGCAATGCTCCATGCATTTGTCATCACAATGCTCCATGCACATGTCATCACAAAGCTACATGCCCTTGTCATCACAATGCGCCATGACCCCTGTCTTCACAATGTTCCCTGACACCTGTCATCACAATGATTCCGGACTCTTGTCATCACAATGTTCCATTCCCTTGTCATCACAATGCTCCATGACACCTGTCATCACAATAATCCATGAACATTTTCAGCCCACTGTTCCACGACCCTTGTCATCACAATACTCCAAGCCATTTTCATCACAATGCTCCATTACCTTTGTCATCAGAATCCTCAATGACACTTGGCATCACAATGCTCCATGCCATTGTCATCACAATGGGCCATTACATATGTCATCACAATTCTCCCTGACACCTGTCTTCACAATACTGCATGACCTGGTCATCACAATGCTCCATGCCCTTGTCATCACAATGTGCCATTCCAACTGTCATCGCAAGAATCCTTGAAACTTATTAGACCAATGCTCCATGCCCTTGTCATCACAATGCTCCATGCCCTTGTTATCACAATGCTCCATGACCCCTGTCATCACAATGCTCCGTGACTCCAGTCATCACAATGCTTCATGAACTTTGTCATCCCAATTGTCCATGTCCTCGTCATCAACAGTCTTTGTGACATTTTTAACGACAATGCTCCATGAAGTTAACATCACAATGCTCTTTGACCCTTGACATCACAATGCTCTATGCCTTTCTCAGCACAATGCTCCATGACCCTTGTCATCACAATGCTCCATGCGCTTGTTAGCACAATGCTTCATGACACATGTCATCTCAATGCACCATGCGCTTGTCATCACAGAGCTCCACAAATTTCTCATCACCATGCTGCATAAAACTTCTCATCACAATGCTCCATGCACTTCTCATCAAAATGCTCTCTCACCACTGATAACCCAATGCTACATAACTATTGGTCACAATACCCCCTCACCCCTGTCATCACAATGTTCCATGTCTCCTGTCATCACAATGATACATGCACTTATAATCACAATGTTCGATGACCCCTGCCATCACAATGTTCCATAACACCTGTCATCAAAATGCTCCATGACCCTTTTCATCAAAATGCTCCATGACACCTGACATCACAGTGTTCCATAAAACCTGTCATCAAAATGTTCCATAACATTTTTCATCAAATTGCTTCATGACCCTGTCATCAAAAAGCTCCCTGCCCTTCTCATCACAATGCACAATGCCCGTGCCATCAGAATGCTCCATGACCTCTGTCATCACAAAGATCCATGACCCTTGGCATCACAATGCTACATTTCTTTGTCATCACAATGCTCCATGAAATTGTCATCACAATGCTCTTTGACCCTTGTCATCACAGTGCTCTATACCTTTCTCAGCAAAATGCTCCATGACCCTTGTCATCACAATGCTCAATACACTTGTCATCAAAATGCTCCCTGACACTGGTTGTCTGTATGCTCCTTGAACCCTGTCATGACAAGGCTCCATGCCTTTTTCATCACAATGATCCATGCCCTTTTCATCACAATGCTCCAAGACCCATATAATCAAAATGCTCCATGCCCTTGTCATCACAAAGCTCAAGGATGCATGCCATCAAAATGCTCCTTGGTCTTCTACTCACAATGCTCCATGCCCTTGTCATCACAATGTTCCAAGACAACTGTAATCACAATGCTCCATGCCCCTTTTCATCAGTATGCTCCATGAGACTTGTCATCACAAGGCTCCATGGTTTTTTCATCACAATGCTCCAGGATCTTGTCATCACCATGCTCCATTCCCTTGTCATCACAATGCTCCATGCACATATCATCACAATATTCGATGACCCCTGACATCACAATGTTCCATAACAACTGTCATTAAAATGTTCCATGACACTTTTCATCAAATTGTTCCATGACCCTGTCATCAGAATGCTCCTTGCCCTTCTCATCACAATGTACAACGCCCTTGCCATCAAAATGCTCCATGACATTTGTCATCACAAATATCCATGACCCTTGGCATCACAATGCTCCATGTCATTGTTATCACAATGCTCCATGAACGCTCTCATCACATTGCTCCATGCCCTTGTCTTCACAAAGCTCCATGACACATGTCTTCAGAATGCTCCATGGCCTTCTCATCACAATGCTCCAAGCCCTTGCCATCACAATGCTCCATTTCACCTGTGAGAACAATGCTCCATGACCCCTGCCATAACAATGTTCTGTGGCCTTGTCATCACAAAGCTCCATGACCCTTCTCAACACAATGCTCCAAGAACCCTGTAATCACAATGCTCTATGCCCCTTTTCATCTCAATGATCTATGAACCCTGTCATCACAATGCACCATGCCCATCATCATAATGCTTCATGCTATTGTCATCACAATGAAATCAAAATGCTCCATGACCTCCGTCATAACAATGCTCCAAACCCTTGTGATCACAATATTCCATAACACTTGTCATCACAATGCCCCATGACGCTCGTCATCACAATTATCCATGGTCTTCTCATCACAGTGCTCCATGATCTTTGTCATCACAGTGCTCAAAACACTTGTCATCACAATGCTCCCTGACCCTTGTAGTCAGTATGCTCCTTGAACCCTGTCATGACAAGGCTCCATGCCTTTTTCATCGCAATTATACATGCCCTTTTTATCACAATGCTCCAAGACCCATGTAATCACAATGCTCTATGCCCTTGTCATCACAAAGCTCAATGACGCATGCCATCAGAATGCTCCTTGGTCTTCTCCACACAATGCTCCATGCCCTTGTCATCACAATGTTCCAAGACCCCTGTAATCACAATGCTCCATGCCCTTTTTCATCAGTATGTTTCATGAGACTTGTCATCACAAGGCTCCATGATTTTGTCATCACAATGATCCAGGATCTTGTCATCACAATGCTTCTCGACCTTGTCATGAAAATTTTCAACGGCCCTTGTCATCATAATGCTCCAAGCCCTAATCATCACAATGCTCCATTATATATGTCATCACAATTTTCCATTACATTTGGCATCACAGTGATCCATGCCATTGTCATCGCAATGGACCTTGACATATGTCATCACAATGCTCCCTGACACCTGTCTTCACAATACGACCTGACCTCCTCATCAAAATGCTCCATGCCCTTGTCATCACAAAGCTCGATGACGCATGCCATCAGAATGCTCCTTGGTCTTCTCCTCACAATGTTCCATGCCCTTGTCATCACAATGTTCCAAGACCCTTTTCATCAGTATGCTCCATGAGACTTGTCATCACAAGTCTCCATGGTTTTGTCATCACAATGCTCAAGGAACTTGTCATCACAATACTTCACGACCTTGTCATGAAAATTCTCAATGGCCATTGTCATCATAAGGCTCCAAGCCCTAGTCATCACAATGCTCCATTATATTTGTCATCACAATCCTCCATTTCATTTGGCATCACAGTACTCCCTACCTTTGTCATCGCAATGGACCATGACATATGTCATCACAATGCTCCCTGACACCTGTCTTCACAATACACCATGACCTTCTCTTCACAATGATCCATGCCCTTGTCATCACAATGCACCATGTCCACTGTCATCACAGTAATCTATGAAACTTGTCAGACAAATGCTCCATGCCCCTGTCATCACAATGCTCCATGCCCTTGTCATCACAATGTTCCATGACTGGTCATCACAATCCCCCATGACCCATGACACATGTATCACAGTGTTCCATGCCCTAGTCTTCACAATGCTCCAAGACCCCTGTAATCACAATGCTCCATGCCCCTTTTCATCAGAATGCTCCATGAGACTTGTCATCACAAGTATCCATGGTCTTCTCATCACAATGCTCCAGGACCTTGTCATCACCATGCTCCATTCCCTTCTCATCACAATGCTCCATGACCACTGTCATCACAATAATCCATGAATATTTTCAGCCCAATGCTCGAAGAACTATTCATCACAATGCTCCATGTCCACTGTCATCACAACACACCATGACACCCGACAACACAATTTTCCGCGACTCTTGTCATCACAATGCTCCATTCCATAGTCATCACAGTGCTCCATGACACCTGTCATCACAACACTCCATGAACATTTTCAGCCCAGTGCTCCATGACCATTGTCATCAAAATGATCCATGCCCTTGTCATCCCAATGCTCCATGACCCCTGTATTCACAATGCTCCGTGACGCTAGTTATCACAGTGCTCCATGACACATGTCATCACAATTCTCCATGACTTTGTCAGCAAAATGCTACATGACCTTTTCATTACAATGCTCTATGCGCTTGTCATCACAATACTCCATTTCCATTGTCATCACAATCCTCCATGGTACTTGAGATCATATTGCTTCATGCCCTTGTCCTCACAATGCTCCATGCTCCTTGAAATCAAAATGATCCATGACCTCCTTGCCCTGGTCATCACAATGCTCCATGCCCACTCTCATCACAATAATCCATGAAACATTTCAGACAAATGTTCAATGCCCTTCTCATCACAATGCTCCATTACCTCTGTCATAACAATGCACCATGACCCCTGCCATCAAAATGTTCCACAGCTTAGTCATCACAAGGTTCCATGACACTTGTCATCACAATGCTGAAGGCCCCTGTAATCACAATGCTCCAAGCCCTTGTCATCACAAAGCTCCATGACGCATGTCATCAGAATGTTCCATGACCTTCTCATCACAATGCTCCATGCCCTTGTCATCACAATGCTCCATGCCCCTTTTTCATCACAATGCCCCATGAAACCTGCCATCACAATGCACCATGCCCATCATCATAATGCTTCAGGCTATTGTCATCACAATGAAATCAATATTCTCCATGACCTCTGTCATCATAATGCTCCAAACACTTGTGATCACAATGTTCCATAACACTTATCATCACAACACCCCATGACGCTCATCATCACAATTATCCTTGGTCTTCTCTTCACAATGCTCCATGATCTTTGTCATCACAATGCTCAATACACTTGTCATCACAATGCCCCCTGACACTTGTCATCAGTATGCTCCTTGAATTCTGTCATGACAAGGCTCCATGCCTTTGTCATCACAATTATCCATGCCCTTTTCATCACAATGCTCCAAGATCCATGTAATCACAATGATCCATGCCATTGTCATCAAAAAGCTCCATGACGCATATCATCAGAATGCTTCATGTTCTTCTCATCATAATGCTCCATGCCATTGTCATCACAATGCTCCAAGACCTCGGTAATCACAATGCTCCATGCCCCTTTTCATCAGAATGCTCCATGAGACTTGTCATCACATGTCGCCGTGGTCTTCTCCTCACAATGCTCCAGGACTTTTTCATCACCATGCTCCATTCCCTTGTCATCACAATGCTACATGACCCCTGTCATCACAATAGTCCATGAACATTTTCAGCCCAATGCTCCACGACCTACTCATCACAATGCTCCATGGCCAATATCATCACAATGCTCCATGACCACTGTCATCACAACACTCCATGACTCCTGACAACAAAATGATCTGGGACTCTTGTCATCACAATGCTCCATTCCCTAGTCATCACAATACTCCATGACCCCTGTCATCACAACACTCCATGAACATTTTCAGCCCAGTGATCCATGACCCTTGTCATCACAATGATCCATGCCCTTGTCATCCCAATGCTCCATGACCCATGTATTCACAATACTCCGTGACGCTTGTCATCAAAGTGCTCCATGACACATGTCATCACAATGCTCCATGCCTTTGTCAGCAAAATGCTACATGACCTCTCCATTACAATGCTCTATGCGCTTGTCATCACAATACTCCATTTCCATTGTCATCACAATCCTCCATGAACCTTGAGATCACATTGCTTCATGCCCTTGTCATCACAATGCTCCATGCTCCTTGAAATCAAAATGATCCATGACCTCTGTCATCACAATGCTCCAAACCCTTGTGATCACAATGTTCCATAACACTTGTCATCACAACGCTCCATGATGCCTGTCATCACAATATTCCATGCCCTTTTCATCACAATGCTCCAAGACATTTGTCATCACAATTTTCAATACACTTGTCATCACAATGCTCCCTGACACTTGTCATCAGAATGCTCCTTGAAACTTGTCACGAAAAGGCTCCATGCCATTTTCATCACAATGCCCCATGCCATTTTCATCACAATGCTCCGTGCCATTGTCATCAAAATACTCCACAAGCTTGTCATCAGAATGCTCCATGACCCTTGTCATCACATTTCTCCATTCACTTGTCAGCACAATGCTCCCTGACCCTTGTCATCACAATGCTCCAAGCCATTGTCATCACAATGCTCCATTACCTTTGTCATCAGAATCCTCCATGACACTTGGCATCCCAATGCTCCATGCCATTGTCATCACAATGGGCCATTACATATGTCATCACAATGCTCCCTGACATCTGTCTTCACAATACTGCATGTCCTGGCCATCACAATGCTCCATGCCCTTGTCATCACAATGTGCCATTCCAACTGTCATCGCAATAATCCCTGAAACTTATTAGACAAATGCTCCATTCCCTGGTCATCACAATGTTCCATGCCCTTGTTATCACAATGCTCAATGACCCCTGCCATCTCAATGCTCTGTGACTCCACTCATCACAATGCTTCATGACCATTGTCACCACAATGGTCCATGCACTCGTCATCATCAGTCTCTGTGAGCTTTTTAACCAAAATGATCCATGAACTTTTCATCACAATGCTCTTTGACCCTTGTCATCACAATGCTCTATGCCTTTCTCAACACAATGCTCCATGACAATTGTCATCACAATGCTCCATGCGCTTGTCAGCACAATGCTCCATGACACATGTCATCACAAGCTCCATGACCCTTGTCATCACAATGCTCCATGCGCTTGTCAGCACAATGCTCATTGACACATGCCATCACAATGCTCCATGACCCCTGTCATCACAATGCTTCGTGACTCCAGTCATCACAATGATTCATAACGTTTATCATCACAATGGTCCATGCCCGTGTCATCACAAGGCTCTGTGACCTTTTTATCCACAATCATCCATGAACTTTTCATCACAATTCTCTGTTACCCTTGTCATCACAATGCTCCATGTCTTTGTCATAACAATGCTCCATGACCATTGTCTTCACAATGTGCCAAACGCATTTCATCACAACGGTCCACAACCTTGTCATTGCAATGCTCCATAAACCTTGTAATCACAATGCTCCATGCACTTCTCATCAAAATGCTCTCTCACCAGAGATATCACAGTGTTCCATCACTAGTCATCACAATACTCCCTCAGCCCTGTAATCAAAATATTCCATGACCCTGTCATCACACTGCTACATCCCCTTATCATCACAATGTTCCATGACCCCTGACATCACAATGTCCCATAACCCTTGTCATCAAAATGCTCCATGACCCTTTTCATCCCAAAGCTCCAAGACCCCTGATATCACAATGTTCTATAACCCCTGCCATCAAAATATTCCATTACACTTTTCATCAAATTGCTGCATGACCCGGTCATCAAAATGCTCCCTGCCATTCTCATCACAATGCCCCATGCGCTAGTCATCAAAATGGTCCATGACTTGTCATCACAAAGCTCCATGACCCTTGTCATCACAATGCTCCATGTCCTTGTCATCACAATGCGCCATTCCATCTGTCATCACAATAATCCATGAAACATATTAGACCAATGTTCCATGCCCTTGTCATCACAATGCTCCATGCCCTTGTTTTCACGATGCTCCATGCCCTTGTCAGCACAATGCTCCATGACACATGTCATCACAATGCTCCTTGACCCCTGTCATCACAATGCTCCGTGACTCCAGTCATCTCAATGCTTCAAAACGTTTGTCATCACAATGGTCCATTCCCGCGTCATGACAAGACTCTGTGACATTTGTAACCATAATGCTCCATGAACATTTCATCACAATTCTCTGTGACCCTTGTCATCACAATGCTCCATGTCTTTGTCAGAACAATGCTTCATGACCATTGTCTTCACAATGTTCCAAGCGCATTTCATCAAAAAGGTCCTCAACATTGTCATTGCAATGCTCCATAAAACTTGTAATCAAAATGATCCATGCACTTCTCATCAAAATGCTCTCTCACCAGAGATATCAAAGTGTTCCATCTCTAGTCATCACAATACTCCCTCACCACTGTAATCACAATGCTCCATTACACTGTCATCACACTGCTACCTCCCCTTTTCATCACAATGTTCCATGACCCATGTCATCAAAATGCTCCATGACCCTTTTCATCCCAAAGCTCCAAGAAAACTGACATCATAATGATCTATAACCCCTGCTATCAAAATATTCCATTACACTTTTAATCAAATTGCTGCATGAACCTGTCATGAGAATGCTCACTGCCCTTCTCATCAGAATGCACCATGCCCTTGTCATCAAAATGCTCCATGTCTTGTCATCACAAAGCTCCATGACCCTTTGAATCATAATGCTCCATATCATTGTCATCACAAAGCTCCATGAAACCTCTCATCACATTGCTCCATGACCTTGTCATCACAAAGCTCCATGACACTTGTCATCACAATGCTCGATGCCCTTCTCATCACAATGCTCCATGCCCTTGTCATTACAATCCTGCATGACCCATGTATCATAGTGTTCCGTACCCTTGTCATTACAATGCTCCATGCCCACTCTCATCACAATAATCCATGAAACATTTCAGACAAATGTTCCATGCCCTTCTCATCACAATGCTCCATTACCCCTGTCATTACAATGCACCATGATACCTGCCATCACAAAGTTCCACGGCCTGGTCATCACAAGGTTCCATGACACTTGTCATTACAATGCTGGAGACCCCTGTAATCACAATGTTCCATGCCCTTGTCATTACAAAGCTCCTTGACGCATGTCATCAGAAAGTTCCATGGCCTTCTCATCACAATGCTCCATGCCCTTGTCATCACAATGCTCCAAGACACCTGTAAACACAATGCTCTATGCCCCTTTTCATCTCAATGCTCCATGAACCCTGTCATCACAATGCACCATGCCCATCATCATAATGCTTCAGGCAATCGTCATCACAATGAAATCAATATTCTCCATGACCTGTGTCATCATAATGCTCAAAACTCTTGTGATCACAATGTTCCATAAGACTTATCATCACAACACGCCATGACGCTCATCATCACAATTATCCATGGTCTTCTCATCACAATTCTCCATTATCTTTGTCATCACAATGCTCAATACACTTGTCGTCAAAATGCTCCCTGACACTTGTCTTCAGTATGCTCCTTGAAACCTGTCATGACAAGGCTCCATGCCTTTTCATCACAATGATCCATGCCCTTTTCATCACAATGCTTCAAGACCCCTGTAATCACAATGCTCCATGCGCTAGTCATCACAAAGCTCCATGACACATGTCATCAGAATGCTCCATGGCCTTCTCCTCACAATGCTGAATGCCCTTGTCATCACAATGCTCCAAGACCCCTGTAATCACAATGCTCCATGCCCCTTTTCATCAGAATGCTCCATGAGACTTGTCATCACAAGTCTCCATGGTCTTCTCATCACAATGCTCCAGGACCTTGTCATCACCATGCTCCATTCCCTTGTCATCACAATCCTCCATGACCCCTGTCATCACAATAATCCATGAATATTTTCAGCCCAATGCTCCACGACCTACTCATCACAATGCTCCATGGCCCATATCATCACAATGCTCCATGACCACTGTCATCACAACAATCCATGACACCTGACAACACAATGATCTGGGACTCTTGTCATCACATTGCTCCATTCCCTAGTCATCACAATGTTCCATGACCCCTGTCATCACAACACTCCATGAAAATTTTCAGTCCAATGCTCCAGGACTCTTGTCATCACAAAGATCCATGCCCTTGTCATCCCAATGCTCCATGACCCCTGTATTCACAATGCTCCGTGACGCTTGTCTTCACAGTGCTCCATGACACATGTCATCACAATGTTCCATGCCTTTGTCAGCAAAATGCTACATGACCTTGTCATTACAATGCTCTATGCGCTTGTCATCACAATACTCCATTTGCATTGTCATCACAATCCTCCATGAACAGTGGGATCACATTGGTTCATGCCCTTGTCATCACAATGCTCCATGCTCCTTGAAATAAAAATGATCCATGAGCTCTGTCATCACAATGCTCCAATCCGTTGTGATCACTATGTTCCATAACACATGTCATCACAACGCTCCAAGATGCCTGTCATCAAAATACTCTATGCCATTTTCATCACCATGCTCCATGACTTTTGTCATCACAATTCTCAATACACTTGTCATCACAATGCTCCCTGACACTTTTCATCAGAATGCTCCTTGAACCCTATCACGAAAAGGCTCCATGACTTTTTCATCACAATGCCCCATGCCGTTTTCATAACAATGCTCCATGCCATTGTCATCAAAATACTCCACAGGCTTGTCATCAGAATGCTCCATGACCCTTGGCATCACAATTCTCCATGCACTTGTCAGCACAATGCTCCCTGACCCTTGTCATCTCAATGCTCCAAGCCATTGTCATCTCAATGCTCCATTACATTTGTCATCAGATTCCTCCATGACACTTGGCATCAGATGCTCCATGCCATTGTCATCACAATGGGCCATTACAAATGTCATTACAATGCTCCCTGACACCTATATTCACAATACTGCATGACCTGGTCTTCACAATTATCCATTCCAAATGTCATCGCAATAATCCATGAAACTTATTAGACAAATTTCCATGCCCTTGTCATCACAATGCTCCATGGCCTTGTTATCACAATGCTCCATGACACCTGTAATCACAATGCTCCGTGACTCCAGTCATCACAATGCTTCATGACCTTTGTCATCACTATGGTCCATGCCCTCGCCATCAACAGTCTCTGTGACCTTTTTAACCACAATGCTCCATGAACTTTTCATCACAATGCTCTTTGACCCTTGTCAGCACAATGGTCCATGCACTTCTCAGCACAATGCTCCATGACACATGTCATCACAATGCACCATGCACTTGTCATCACAGTGCTCCACAATCTTGTTATCACAATGCTCCATAAAATTTGTCATCACAATGCTCCATGCACTTCTCATCAAAATGCTCTCTCACCACTGATATCACAATGCTACATCACTATTTCTCACAATACCCCCTCACCCCTGTCAACACATTGTTCCATGACTCCTGTCATCACAGTGCTACATGCACTTATCATCACAATGTTCGATGACCCCTGACATCACAATGTTCCATAACACCTGTCATCAAAATGTTCCATGACACTTTTCATCAAATTGCTCCATAACCCTGTCATCACAATGCACCCTGCCCTTCTCATCACAATGCCCAAAGCCCTTGCCATCAAAATGCTCCATGACTTTTGACATCACAAAGATCCATGACCCTTGGCATCACAATGCTCCATGTCATTGTCATCACAATGCTCCATGAACGCTCTCATCACATTGCTCCATGCCCTTGTCTTCACAAAGCTCCATGACACATATCATCAGAATGCTCCATGGCCTTCTCATCACAATGCTCCATACCCTTGCCTTCACAAAGTTCCATTACCGCTGTCATAACTATGCTCCATGACCCCTGCCATCACGATGTTCCTTGGCCTCGTCATCACAAAGCTCCATGACCCTTTTCATCACAATGCTCCCAGAACCCTGTATTCACAATGCTGTATGCCACTTTTCATCTCAATGATCCATGAACCCTGTCATCACAATGCACCATGCCTATCATCATAATGCTTCATGCTATTGTCATCAAAATGAAATCAAAATGCTCCATGACTTCTGTGATAACAATGCTCCAAACGCTTGTGATCACAATATTCCATAACACTTGTCATCACAATGCCCCATGATGCTCGACATCACAATTATCAATGGTCTTCTCATCACAATGCTCCATGACCTTTGTCATCACAATGCTCTATACACTTGTCATCAAAATGCTCCCTGACACTTGTGGTCTGTATGCTCCTTGAGCCCTGTCATGACAAGGCTCCATGCCATTTTCATCACAATGATCCAAGCTCTTATCATTACAATGCTCCAAGACCCATGTGATCACAATTCTCCATGCACTTTTCATCACAAACCTCAATGATGCATGCTAGCAGAATGCTCCTTGGACTTTGCCTCACAATTCTCCATGCCCTTGTCATCACTATGTTCCAAGACCCCTGTAATCACAATGCTCCATGCCCCTTTTCATCAGTGTGCTCCATGAGACTTGTCATCAAAAGGATCCATGGTTTTGTCATTACAGTGATCCAGGACTTGTCATCACAATGCTTCTCGACCTTGTCATGAAAATTTTCAATGGCCATAGTCATCATAATGCTCCACGCCCTAATGATCACAATTATCCATTATATTTGTCATCACAATTCTCCATTACATTTGGCATCACAATGTTCCATGCCATTGTCATCGCAATGGACCATGGCATATGTCATCACAATGATCCCTGACAACTATCTTCACAATATTCCATGACCTTCTCATCACAATGCTCCATGCCCTTGTCATCACAATGCACCATGCCCACTGACATCACAATAATCTATGAAACTTGTCAGACCAATGCACCCTGCCCCTGTCATCACAATGCTCCATGCCCTTGTCATCAAAATGCTCCAAGACCCCCATAAACACAATGCTCCATGCCCATTTTCATCTCAATGCCCATGAACCCTGTCATCACAATGCACCATGCCCATCATCATAATGCTTCAGGCTATTGTCATCACAATGAAATCAATATTCTCCATGACCTCTGTCATCATAATGCTCCAAACCCTTGTGATCACAATGTTCCATAACACTTACCATCAAAACACCCCTTGACGCTCATCATCACATTTATCCATTGCCTTCTCATCACAATGCTCCATGATCTTTGTCATCACATTGTGCAATACACTTGTCATCACAGTGCTCCCTGACACTTGTCGTCATTATGCTCCTTGAACCCTGTCATGACAAGGCTCCATGCCTTTTTCATCACAATGATCATTGCCCTCTTCATCACAATGCTCCATGACCTTTGTCATCACAATTCTCAATACACTTGCCATCACAATGCTCCCTGCCACTTGTCATCAGAATGCTCCTTGAACCCTGTCACGAAAAGGCTCCATGCAATTTTCATCACAATGCCCCATGCCGTTTTCATCACAATGCTCCATGCCATTGTCATCAAAATACTCCACAAGCTTGTCATCAGAATGCTCCATGACCCTTGTCATCACAATTCTCCATGCACTTGTCAGCACAATGCTCCCTGACCCTTGTCATCACAATGCTCCAAGCCATTGTCATCACAATGCTCCATTACCTTTGTCATCAGAATCCTCCATGACACTTGGCATCACAATGCTCCATGCCATTGTCATCACAATGGGCCATTACATATGTCATCACAATGCTCCCTGACACCTGTCTTCCCAATACTGCATGACCTGGTCATCACAATGCTCCATGCCCTTGTCATCACAAAGCGCCATTCCAAATGTCATCGCAATAATCCATGAAACTTATTACACCAATGTTCCATGCCCTTGTCATCACAAAACTCCATGACGCATGTCATCAGAATGCTCCATGGCCTTCTCAACAAAATGCTCCATGCCCTTGTCATCACAATGCGCCATTCCAACTGTCATCGCAATAATCCATGAAACATATTAGACCAATGTTCCATGCCCTTGTCATCACAATGCTCCATGACACATGTCATCACAATTCACCATGCGCTTGTCATCACAGTGCTCCACAATCTTGTCATCACAATGCTCCTTAAAATTTGTCATCACAATGCTCCATGCACTTCTCATAAAAATGCTCTCTCACCACTGATATCACAATGCTACATCACTATTTGTCACAATACTCCCTCACACCAGTCATCACAATGTTCCATGACTCCTGTCATCACAATGCTACATGCACATATCATCACAATGTTCGATGACCCCTGACATCACAATGTTCCATAACACCTGTCATCAAAATGTTCCATGACACTTTTCATCAAATTGCTCCATGACCCTGACATCAGAATGCTCCCTGCCCTTCTCATCACAATGCACAACGCACTTGCCTTCAAAATGCTCCATGACCTTTGTCATCACAAAGATCCATGACCCTTGGCATCACAATGCTCCATATGCTTGTCATCACAATGCTTCATGACACATGTCATCACAATGCACCATGCGCTTGTCATCACAGTGCTCCACAATTTTGTCATCACAATGCTCCTTAAAATTTGTCATCACAATGCTCCATGCACTTCTCATCAAAATGCTCTCTCACCACTGATATCACAATGCTACATCACTATTTGTCACAATACTCCCTCACCCCAGTCATCACAATGTTCCATGACCCCTGTCATCACAATGCTCCGTGACTCCAGTCATCACAATGTTTCATAACGTTTGTCATCACAATGGTCCATGCCCGCGTCATCACATGGCTCTGTGACCTTTGTAACCACAATGCTCCATGAAATTTTCATCACAATTCTCTGTGACCCTTGTCATCACAATGCTCCATGTCTTTGCCTGAACAATGCTGTATGATCATTATCATCACAATGTGCCACGTGCATTTCATCACAACGGTCCACAACCTTGTCATTGCAAAGCTCCATAAACCTTGTAATCACAATGGTCCATGCACTTCTCATCAAAATGCTCTCTCACCAGAGATATCACAATATTCCAACAATAGTCATAACAATACTCACTCACACCAGGAATCACAATGTTCCATGAATCTGTCATCACAATGCTACATCCCCTTATCATCACAATGTTCCATGACCCCTGATATCACAATCTTCCATAACCCCTGTGAAGAAAATGCTCCATGACCCGTTTCATCCCAAAGCTCCAAGACCCCTGACATCACAATGTTCTATAACCCCTACCATCAAAATGTTCCATTACACTTTTCATCAAATTGCTGCATGACCCGGTCATCAAAATGCTCCCTGCCCCTGTCATCACAATGCTCCATGCCCTTGTCATCAAAATGCTCCAAGACCCCCATAAACACAATGCTCCATGCCCATTTTCATCTCAATGCCCATGAACCCTGTCATCACAATGCACCATGCCCATCATCATAATGCTTCAGGCTATTGTCATCACAATGAAATCAATATTCTCCATGACCTCTGTCATCATAATGCTCCAAACCCTTGTGATCACAATGTTCCATAACACTTACCATCAAAACACCCCTTGACGCTCATCATCACATTTATCCATTGCCTTCTCATCACAATGCTCCATGATCTTTGTCATCACATTGTGCAATACACTTGTCATCACAGTGCTCCCTGACACTTGTCGTCATTATGCTCCTTGAACCCTGTCATGACAAGGCTCCATGCCTTTTTCATCACAATGATCATTGCCCTCTTCATCACAATGCTCCATGACCTTTGTCATCACAATTCTCAATACACTTGCCATCACAATGCTCCCTGCCACTTGTCATCAGAATGCTCCTTGAACCCTGTCACGAAAAGGCTCCATGCAATTTTCATCACAATGCCCCATGCCGTTTTCATCACAATGCTCCATGCCATTGTCATCAAAATACTCCACAAGCTTGTCATCAGAATGCTCCATGACCCTTGTCATCACAATTCTCCATGCACTTGTCAGCACAATGCTCCCTGACCCTTGTCATCACAATGCTCCAAGCCATTGTCATCACAATGCTCCATTACCTTTGTCATCAGAATCCTCCATGACACTTGGCATCACAATGCTCCATGCCATTGTCATCACAATGGGCCATTACATATGTCATCACAATGCTCCCTGACACCTGTCTTCCCAATACTGCATGACCTGGTCATCACAATGCTCCATGCCCTTGTCATCACAAAGCGCCATTCCAAATGTCATCGCAATAATCCATGAAACTTATTACACCAATGTTCCATGCCCTTGTCATCACAAAACTCCATGACGCATGTCATCAGAATGCTCCATGGCCTTCTCAACAAAATGCTCCATGCCCTTGTCATCACAATGCGCCATTCCAACTGTCATCGCAATAATCCATGAAACATATTAGACCAATGTTCCATGCCCTTGTCATCACAATGCTCCATGACACATGTCATCACAATTCACCATGCGCTTGTCATCACAGTGCTCCACAATCTTGTCATCACAATGCTCCTTAAAATTTGTCATCACAATGCTCCATGCACTTCTCATAAAAATGCTCTCTCACCACTGATATCACAATGCTACATCACTATTTGTCACAATACTCCCTCACACCAGTCATCACAATGTTCCATGACTCCTGTCATCACAATGCTACATGCACATATCATCACAATGTTCGATGACCCCTGACATCACAATGTTCCATAACACCTGTCATCAAAATGTTCCATGACACTTTTCATCAAATTGCTCCATGACCCTGACATCAGAATGCTCCCTGCCCTTCTCATCACAATGCACAACGCACTTGCCTTCAAAATGCTCCATGACCTTTGTCATCACAAAGATCCATGACCCTTGGCATCACAATGCTCCATATGCTTGTCATCACAATGCTTCATGACACATGTCATCACAATGCACCATGCGCTTGTCATCACAGTGCTCCACAATTTTGTCATCACAATGCTCCTTAAAATTTGTCATCACAATGCTCCATGCACTTCTCATCAAAATGCTCTCTCACCACTGATATCACAATGCTACATCACTATTTGTCACAATACTCCCTCACCCCAGTCATCACAATGTTCCATGACCCCTGTCATCACAATGCTCCGTGACTCCAGTCATCACAATGTTTCATAACGTTTGTCATCACAATGGTCCATGCCCGCGTCATCACATGGCTCTGTGACCTTTGTAACCACAATGCTCCATGAAATTTTCATCACAATTCTCTGTGACCCTTGTCATCACAATGCTCCATGTCTTTGCCTGAACAATGCTGTATGATCATTATCATCACAATGTGCCACGTGCATTTCATCACAACGGTCCACAACCTTGTCATTGCAAAGCTCCATAAACCTTGTAATCACAATGGTCCATGCACTTCTCATCAAAATGCTCTCTCACCAGAGATATCACAATATTCCAACAATAGTCATAACAATACTCACTCACACCAGGAATCACAATGTTCCATGAATCTGTCATCACAATGCTACATCCCCTTATCATCACAATGTTCCATGACCCCTGATATCACAATCTTCCATAACCCCTGTGAAGAAAATGCTCCATGACCCGTTTCATCCCAAAGCTCCAAGACCCCTGACATCACAATGTTCTATAACCCCTGCCATCAAAATGTTCCATTACACTTTTCATCAAATTGCTGCATGACCCGGTCATCAAAATGCTCCCTGCCCTTCTCATCACAATGCATCATGCCCTTGTCATCAAAATGCTCCATGACTTGTCATCACAAAGCTCCATGACCCTTGGCATCACAATGCTCCATGTCATTGTCATCACAATGCTCGATGCCTTTCTCATCACAATGCTACATGCCCTTGTCATTACAGTCCTGCATGACCCATGTATCATTGTGTTCCGTAGCCTTGTCATCACAATGCTCCATGCCCACTCTCATCACAATAATCCATGAAACATTTCAGACCAAGTTTCCATGCCCGTCTCATCACAATGCTCCATTACCTCTGTCATAACAATGCACCATTACCCCTGACATCACAATGTTCCAAGGCCTAGTCATCACAAGGTTCCATGACACTTGTCATCACAATGCTGAAGGCCCCTGTAATCACAATGCTCCTTGCCCTTGTCATCACAAAGCTCCATGACGCATGTCATCAGAAAGTTCCATGGCCTTCTCATCACAATGCTCCATGTCCTTGTCATCACAATGCTCCAAGACATTTGTAAACACAATGCTCCATGCCCCTTTTCATCTCAATGCTCCATGAACCCTGCCATCACAATGCATCATGCCTCTCATCATAATGCTTCAGGCTATTGTCATCACAATGAAATCAATATTCTCCATGACCTCTGTCATCATAATGCTCCAAACCCTTTTGATCACAATGTTCCATAACACTTATCATCACAACACCCCATGACGCTCATCATCACAATTATCCATGGCCTTCTCATCACAATGCTCTATGACCTATGACATCACAATTCTCAATACACTTGTCATCACAATGCTCACTGACACTTGTCGTCAATATGCTCCTTGAACCCTGTTATGACAAGGCTCCATGCCTTTTTCATCACAATGATCCATGCCCTTTTCATCACAATGCTCCAAGACCCTTGTAATCACAATGCTCCATGCCCTTGTCATCACAAAGCTCCAGGACGCATGTCATCAGAATGCTCCATGGCCTTCTCATCACAATGCTCCATGCCCTTGTCATCACAATGCTCCATGACACTTGTCATCACAATGCTCGATGCCCTTCTCATCACAATGCTCCATGCCCTTGTCATTACAATCCTGCATGACCCATGTATCATAGTGTTCCGTACCCTTGTCATTACAATGCTCCATGCCCACTCTCATCACAATAATCCATGAAATATTTCAGACAAATGTTCCATGCCCTTCTCATCACAATGCTCCATTACCCCTGTCATTACAATGCACCATGATACCTGCCATCACAAAGTTCCACGGCCTGGTCATCACAAGGTTCCATGACACTTGTCATTACAATGCTGGAGACCCCTGTAATCACAATGTTCCATGCCCTTGTCATTACAAAGCTCCTTGACGCATGTCATCAGAAAGTTCCATGGCCTTCTCATCACAATGCTCCATGCCCTTGTCATCACAATGCTCCAAGACACCTGTAAACACAATGCTCTATGCCCCTTTTCATCTCAATGCTCCATGAACCCTGTCATCACAATGCACCATGCCCATCATCATAATGCTTCAGGCAATCGTCATCACAATGAAATCAATATTCTCCATGACCTGTGTCATCATAATGCTCAAAACTCTTGTGATCACAATGTTCCATAAGACTTATCATCACAACACGCCATGACGCTCATCATCACAATTATCCATGGTCTTCTCATCACAATTCTCCATTATCTTTGTCATCACAATGCTCAATACACTTGTCGTCAAAATGCTCCCTGACACTTGTCTTCAGTATGCTCCTTGAAACCTGTCATGACAAGGCTCCATGCCTTTTCATCACAATGATCCATGCCCTTTTCATCACAATGCTTCAAGACCCCTGTAATCACAATGCTCCATGCGCTAGTCATCACAAAGCTCCATGACACATGTCATCAGAATGCTCCATGGCCTTCTCCTCACAATGCTGAATGCCCTTGTCATCACAATGCTCCAAGACCCCTGTAATCACAATGCTCCATGCCCCTTTTCATCAGAATGCTCCATGAGACTTGTCATCACAAGTCTCCATGGTCTTCTCATCACAATGCTCCAGGACCTTGTCATCACCATGCTCCATTCCCTTGTCATCACAATCCTCCATGACCCCTGTCATCACAATAATCCATGAATATTTTCAGCCCAATGCTCCACGACCTACTCATCACAATGCTCCATGGCCCATATCATCACAATGCTCCATGACCACTGTCATCACAACAATCCATGACACCTGACAACACAATGATCTGGGACTCTTGTCATCACATTGCTCCATTCCCTAGTCATCACAATGTTCCATGACCCCTGTCATCACAACACTCCATGAAAATTTTCAGTCCAATGCTCCAGGACTCTTGTCATCACAAAGATCCATGCCCTTGTCATCCCAATGCTCCATGACCCCTGTATTCACAATGCTCCGTGACGCTTGTCTTCACAGTGCTCCATGACACATGTCATCACAATGTTCCATGCCTTTGTCAGCAAAATGCTACATGACCTTGTCATTACAATGCTCTATGCGCTTGTCATCACAATACTCCATTTGCATTGTCATCACAATCCTCCATGAACAGTGGGATCACATTGGTTCATGCCCTTGTCATCACAATGCTCCATGCTCCTTGAAATAAAAATGATCCATGAGCTCTGTCATCACAATGCTCCAATCCGTTGTGATCACTATGTTCCATAACACATGTCATCACAACGCTCCAAGATGCCTGTCATCAAAATACTCTATGCCATTTTCATCACCATGCTCCATGACTTTTGTCATCACAATTCTCAATACACTTGTCATCACAATGCTCCCTGACACTTTTCATCAGAATGCTCCTTGAACCCTATCACGAAAAGGCTCCATGACTTTTTCATCACAATGCCCCATGCCGTTTTCATAACAATGCTCCATGCCATTGTCATCAAAATACTCCACAGGCTTGTCATCAGAATGCTCCATGACCCTTGGCATCACAATTCTCCATGCACTTGTCAGCACAATGCTCCCTGACCCTTGTCATCTCAATGCTCCAAGCCATTGTCATCTCAATGCTCCATTACATTTGTCATCAGATTCCTCCATGACACTTGGCATCAGATGCTCCATGCCATTGTCATCACAATGGGCCATTACAAATGTCATTACAATGCTCCCTGACACCTATATTCACAATACTGCATGACCTGGTCTTCACAATTATCCATTCCAAATGTCATCGCAATAATCCATGAAACTTATTAGACAAATTTCCATGCCCTTGTCATCACAATGCTCCATGGCCTTGTTATCACAATGCTCCATGACACCTGTAATCACAATGCTCCGTGACTCCAGTCATCACAATGCTTCATGACCTTTGTCATCACTATGGTCCATGCCATCGCCATCAACAGTCTCTGTGACCTTTTTAACCACAATGCTCCATGAACTTTTCATCACAATGCTCTTTGACCCTTGTCAGCACAATGGTCCATGCACTTCTCAGCACAATGCTCCATGACACATGTCATCACAATGCACCATGCACTTGTCATCACAGTGCTCCACAATCTTGTTATCACAATGCTCCATAAAATTTGTCATCACAATGCTCCATGCACTTCTCATCAAAATGCTCTCTCACCACTGATATCACAATGCTACATCACTATTTCTCACAATACCCCCTCACCCCTGTCAACACATTGTTCCATGACTCCTGTCATCACAGTGCTACATGCACTTATCATCACAATGTTCGATGACCCCTGACATCACAATGTTCCATAACACCTGTCATCAAAATGTTCCATGACACTTTTCATCAAATTGCTCCATAACCCTGTCATCACAATGCACCCTGCCCTTCTCATCACAATGCCCAAAGCCCTTGCCATCAAAATGCTCCATGACTTTTGACATCACAAAGATCCATGACCCTTGGCATCACAATGCTCCATGTCATTGTCATCACAATGCTCCATGAACGCTCTCATCACATTGCTCCATGCCCTTGTCTTCACAAAGCTCCATGACACATATCATCAGAATGCTCCATGGCCTTCTCATCACAATGCTCCATACCCTTGCCTTCACAAAGTTCCATTACCGCTGTCATAACTATGCTCCATGACCCCTGCCATCACGATGTTCCTTGGCCTCGTCATCACAAAGCTCCATGACCCTTTTCATCACAATGCTCCCAGAACCCTGTATTCACAATGCTGTATGCCACTTTTCATCTCAATGATCCATGAACCCTGTCATCACAATGCACCATGCCTATCATCATAATGCTTCATGCTATTGTCATCAAAATGAAATCAAAATGCTCCATGACTTCTGTGATAACAATGCTCCAAACGCTTGTGATCACAATATTCCATAACACTTGTCATCACAATGCCCCATGATGCTCGACATCACAATTATCAATGGTCTTCTCATCACAATGCTCCATGACCTTTGTCATCACAATGCTCTATACACTTGTCATCAAAATGCTCCCTGACACTTGTGGTCTGTATGCTCCTTGAGCCCTGTCATGACAAGGCTCCATGCCATTTTCATCACAATGATCCAAGCTCTTATCATTACAATGCTCCAAGACCCATGTGATCACAATTCTCCATGCACTTTTCATCACAAACCTCAATGATGCATGCTAGCAGAATGCTCCTTGGACTTTGCCTCACAATTCTCCATGCCCTTGTCATCACTATGTTCCAAGACCCCTGTAATCACAATGCTCCATGCCCCTTTTCATCAGTGTGCTCCATGAGACTTGTCATCAAAAGGATCCATGGTTTTGTCATTACAGTGATCCAGGACTTGTCATCACAATGCTTCTCGACCTTGTCATGAAAATTTTCAATGGCCATAGTCATCATAATGCTCCACGCCCTAATGATCACAATTATCCATTATATTTGTCATCACAATTCTCCATTACATTTGGCATCACAATGTTCCATGCCATTGTCATCGCAATGGACCATGGCATATGTCATCACAATGATCCCTGACAACTATCTTCACAATATTCCATGACCTTCTCATCACAATGCTCCATGCCCTTGTCATCACAATGCACCATGCCCACTGACATCACAATAATCTATGAAACTTGTCAGACCAATGCACCCTGCCCCTGTCATCACAATGCTCCATGCCCTTGTCATCAAAATGCTCCAAGACCCCCATAAACACAATGCTCCATGCCCATTTTCATCTCAATGCCCATGAACCCTGTCATCACAATGCACCATGCCCATCATCATAATGCTTCAGGCTATTGTCATCACAATGAAATCAATATTCTCCATGACCTCTGTCATCATAATGCTCCAAACCCTTGTGATCACAATGTTCCATAACACTTACCATCAAAACACCCCTTGACGCTCATCATCACATTTATCCATTGCCTTCTCATCACAATGCTCCATGATCTTTGTCATCACATTGTGCAATACACTTGTCATCACAGTGCTCCCTGACACTTGTCGTCATTATGCTCCTTGAACCCTGTCATGACAAGGCTCCATGCCTTTTTCATCACAATGATCATTGCCCTCTTCATCACAATGCTCCATGACCTTTGTCATCACAATTCTCAATACACTTGCCATCACAATGCTCCCTGCCACTTGTCATCAGAATGCTCCTTGAACCCTGTCACGAAAAGGCTCCATGCAATTTTCATCACAATGCCCCATGCCGTTTTCATCACAATGCTCCATGCCATTGTCATCAAAATACTCCACAAGCTTGTCATCAGAATGCTCCATGACCCTTGTCATCACAATTCTCCATGCACTTGTCAGCACAATGCTCCCTGACCCTTGTCATCACAATGCTCCAAGCCATTGTCATCACAATGCTCCATTACCTTTGTCATCAGAATCCTCCATGACACTTGGCATCACAATGCTCCATGCCATTGTCATCACAATGGGCCATTACATATGTCATCACAATGCTCCCTGACACCTGTCTTCCCAATACTGCATGACCTGGTCATCACAATGCTCCATGCCCTTGTCATCACAAAGCGCCATTCCAAATGTCATCGCAATAATCCATGAAACTTATTACACCAATGTTCCATGCCCTTGTCATCACAAAACTCCATGACGCATGTCATCAGAATGCTCCATGGCCTTCTCAACAAAATGCTCCATGCCCTTGTCATCACAATGCGCCATTCCAACTGTCATCGCAATAATCCATGAAACATATTAGACCAATGTTCCATGCCCTTGTCATCACAATGCTCCATGACACATGTCATCACAATTCACCATGCGCTTGTCATCACAGTGCTCCACAATCTTGTCATCACAATGCTCCTTAAAATTTGTCATCACAATGCTCCATGCACTTCTCATAAAAATGCTCTCTCACCACTGATATCACAATGCTACATCACTATTTGTCACAATACTCCCTCACACCAGTCATCACAATGTTCCATGACTCCTGTCATCACAATGCTACATGCACATATCATCACAATGTTCGATGACCCCTGACATCACAATGTTCCATAACACCTGTCATCAAAATGTTCCATGACACTTTTCATCAAATTGCTCCATGACCCTGACATCAGAATGCTCCCTGCCCTTCTCATCACAATGCACAACGCACTTGCCTTCAAAATGCTCCATGACCTTTGTCATCACAAAGATCCATGACCCTTGGCATCACAATGCTCCATATGCTTGTCATCACAATGCTTCATGACACATGTCATCACAATGCACCATGCGCTTGTCATCACAGTGCTCCACAATTTTGTCATCACAATGCTCCTTAAAATTTGTCATCACAATGCTCCATGCACTTCTCATCAAAATGCTCTCTCACCACTGATATCACAATGCTACATCACTATTTGTCACAATACTCCCTCACCCCAGTCATCACAATGTTCCATGACCCCTGTCATCACAATGCTCCGTGACTCCAGTCATCACAATGTTTCATAACGTTTGTCATCACAATGGTCCATGCCCGCGTCATCACATGGCTCTGTGACCTTTGTAACCACAATGCTCCATGAAATTTTCATCACAATTCTCTGTGACCCTTGTCATCACAATGCTCCATGTCTTTGCCTGAACAATGCTGTATGATCATTATCATCACAATGTGCCACGTGCATTTCATCACAACGGTCCACAACCTTGTCATTGCAAAGCTCCATAAACCTTGTAATCACAATGGTCCATGCACTTCTCATCAAAATGCTCTCTCACCAGAGATATCACAATATTCCAACAATAGTCATAACAATACTCACTCACACCAGGAATCACAATGTTCCATGAATCTGTCATCACAATGCTACATCCCCTTATCATCACAATGTTCCATGACCCCTGATATCACAATCTTCCATAACCCCTGTGAAGAAAATGCTCCATGACCCGTTTCATCCCAAAGCTCCAAGACCCCTGACATCACAATGTTCTATAACCCCTGCCATCAAAATGTTCCATTACACTTTTCATCAAATTGCTGCATGACCCGGTCATCAAAATGCTCCCTGCCCTTCTCATCACAATGCATCATGCCCTTGTCATCAAAATGCTCCATGACTTGTCATCACAAAGCTCCATGACCCTTGGCATCACAATGCTCCATGTCATTGTCATCACAATGCTCGATGCCTTTCTCATCACAATGCTACATGCCCTTGTCATTACAGTCCTGCATGACCCATGTATCATTGTGTTCCGTAGCCTTGTCATCACAATGCTCCATGCCCACTCTCATCACAATAATCCATGAAACATTTCAGACCAAGTTTCCATGCCCGTCTCATCACAATGCTCCATTACCTCTGTCATAACAATGCACCATTACCCCTGACATCACAATGTTCCAAGGCCTAGTCATCACAAGGTTCCATGACACTTGTCATCACAATGCTGAAGGCCCCTGTAATCACAATGCTCCTTGCCCTTGTCATCACAAAGCTCCATGACGCATGTCATCAGAAAGTTCCATGGCCTTCTCATCACAATGCTCCATGTCCTTGTCATCACAATGCTCCAAGACATTTGTAAACACAATGCTCCATGCCCCTTTTCATCTCAATGCTCCATGAACCCTGCCATCACAATGCATCATGCCTCTCATCATAATGCTTCAGGCTATTGTCATCACAATGAAATCAATATTCTCCATGACCTCTGTCATCATAATGCTCCAAACCCTTGTGATCACAATGTTCCATAACACTTATCATCACAACACCCCATGACGCTCATCATCACAATTATCCATGGCCTTCTCATCACAATGCTCTATGACCTATGTCATCACAATTCTCAATACACTTGTCATCACAATGCTCACTGACACTTGTCGTCAATATGCTCCTTGAACCCTGTTATGACAAGGCTCCATGCCTTTTTCATCACAATGATCCATGCCCTTTTCATCACAATGCTCCAAGATCCCTGTAATCACAAAGCTCCATGCACTTTTCGTCAAATGCTCCATGACGCATGTCATCAGAATTCTTCATGGCCTTCTCCTCACAATGCTCCATGCCCCTTTTCATCAGAATGCTCCATGAGTCTTGTCATCACAAGTCTCCATGGTCTTCTCATCACAATGCTCCAGGACCTTGTCATCACCATGTTCCATTCCCATGTCTTAACAATGCTCCATCACCCGAGTCATCACAACACTCCATGAACATTTTCAGCCCAGTGCTCCATGATCATTGTCTTCACAATGATCCATGCCCTTGTCATCCCAGAGCTCCATGACCCCTGTATTCACAATGCTCCATGACACTTGTCATCACAGTGCTCCATGACACATGTCATCACAATGCTTCATGCCTTTGTCAGCAAAATGCTACATGACCTTTTCATTACAATGCTCTATGCGATTGTCATCACAATACTCCATTCCCATTGTCATCACAATCCTCAATGAAACTTGGGATCACATTGCTTCATGCCTTTGGCATCACAATGCTCCATGCTCCTTGAAATCAAAATGATCCATGACCTCTGTCATCACAATGCTCCAATCCCTTGTGTTCACAGTGTTCCATATCACTTGTCATTACAACGCTCCATTATGCCTGTCATCACAATACTCCATGCAGTTTTCATCACAATGCTCCATGACCTTTGTCATCACAGTTATCAATACCCTTGTCATCACAATGCTCCCTGACACTTGTCATCAGATTGCTCCTTGAACCCTGTCACGAAAAGGTTCCATGCCTTTTTAATCACAATGCCCCATGCCATTTTCATAACAATGCTCCATGCCATTTTCATCAAAATACTCCACAAGCTTGTCATCAGAATGCTCCATGACACTTGTTATCACAATTCTCCATGCACTTGTCAGCACAATGCTCCCTGACCCTTGTCATCACAATGCTCCAAGCCATTGTCATCACAATGCTCCATTACATTTGTCATCAGAATCCTCCATCACACTTGGCATCACAATGTTCCATGCCATTGCCATCACAAAGGGCCATTACATATGTCATCACAATGCTCCCTGACACCTCTCTTCACAATAATGCATGACCTGTTCATCACAATGCTCCATGCCCTTGTCATCACAATGCGCCATTCCAACTGTCATCATAATAATCCATGAAACTTATTAGACCAATGTTCCATGCTCTTGTCATCACAATGCTCCAATCCCTTGTGATCACAATGTTCCGTAACATTTATCATCACAAATCCCCATGACGCTCATCATCACAATTATCCATGGTATTCTCATCACAATGCTCCATGCCTTGTCATCACAATGCTCCATGCCCTTGTTATCACAGTGCTCCATTACCCCTGTCATCACAATGCTCCGTGACTCCAGTCATCACAATGCTTCATGACATTTGTCATCACAATGGTCCATGCCCTCATCATCAAGAGTCTCTGTGACCTTTTTAACCACAATGCTCCATGAATTTTTCTTCACAATGCTCTTTATCCCCTGTCATCACAATGCTCTATGCCTTTCTCAGCACAATGCTCCATGACGTATGTCATCAGAATGCTCCATGGTCTTCTCCTCACAGTGCTCCATGCCCTTGTCATCACAATGCTCCAAGAACCCTGTAATCACAATGCTCCATGCCTCTTTTCATCAGAATGCTCCATGACACTGGTCATCACAAGTCTCCATGGTCATCTCATTACAATGCTCCAGGACCTTGTCATCACAATGCTCCATGACACATGTCATCACAATGCTCTGTGGCTCCAGTCATCACAGTGCTTCATAATATTTGTCATCACAATGGTCCATGACCACGTCATCACAAGGCTCTGTTACCTTTGTATCCACAGTGCTCCATGAACATTTCATCACAATGCACCGTGACCCTTGTCATCACAATGCTCCATGCCTTTGTCATTAAAATGCTACATGACCATTGTCATCACAATGTGCCACAAGCTTTTCATCCCAACGGTCCAAAAATTTGTCATCACAATGCTCCATAAAAATTGTAATCACAATGCTTCATGCCCTTCTCATCACAATGCTCCATTACCCCTGTCATAACAATGCTCCATGACCCCTGCCCTCACAATGTTCCACGGCCTTGTCATCACAAGGCTCCATGACACTTGTCATCGCAATGCTCCAAGACCCCTTCAATCACAATGCTCCATGCCGTTGTCATCACAAAGCTCCATGACACATGTCATCAGAATGTTCCATGGCCATCTCATCAAAATGCTCCTTGCCCTTGTCATCACAATGCTCCAAAACCCCTGTAAACACAGTGCTCCATGCCCCTATTCATCTCAATGCTCCATGAACCGGGTCATCACAACACTCCATGACACGTGACAACACAATGATCCGGGACTCTTGTCATCACAGTGCTCCAAGACCCCTGTAATCAAAATGCTCCATGACCCCTGTCATCACAATACTCCATGAATATTTTCAGCCCAATGCTCCATGACCCTTGTCATCACAATTATCCATGCACTTGTCATCCCAATGATCCATGACCCCTTTATTCAAAATGCTCCGTGACAATTGTGTCACAGTTCTCCATGACACCTGTCATCACAATGCTCCATGCCTTTGTCAGGAAAATTCTACATGACCTTGTCATTACAATGCTCTATGCGTTTGTCACCACAATGCTCCAAGACCCCTGTAATCACAATGCTACATGCCCCTTTTCATCTCAATGCTCCATGAACTCTGTCATCACAATGCACCATGCCCATCATCATAATGCTTCAGGCTATTGTCATCACAATGAAATCAAAATTCTCCATGACCTCTGTCATCGTAATGCTCCAAAGCCTTGTGATCAAAATGTTCCATAACACTTATAATCACAACACCCCATGACGATCATCATCACAATTATCCATGGCCTTCTCATCACCATGCTCCATGACTTTTGTCATCACAATTCTCAATACACTTGTCATCACAATGCTCCCTGACACTTGTCATCAGAATGCTCCTGGAACCCTGTCAGGAAAAGGCTGCATGCCATTTTCATCACATTGCCCCATGCCGTTTTCATAACAATGCTCCATGCCATTGTCATCAAAATACTCCACAAGCTTGTCATCAGAATGCTCCATGACCCTTGTCATCACAATTCTCCATGCACTTGTCAGCACAGTGCTCCCTGACCCTTGTCATCACAATGCTCCAAGCCATTGTCATAACAATGCTCCATTACCTTTGTCATCAGAATCTTTCATGAAACTTGGCATCACAAAGCTCCATGCCATTTTCATCACAATGGGCCATTACATATGTCATCACAATGCTCCCTGACACTTCTCTTCACAATACTGCATGAGCTGGTCATCACAATGCTCCATGCCCTTGTCATCACAATGCGCCATTCCAAATGTCATCGCAATAATCCATGAAACATATTATACCAATGCTCCATGCCCTTGTCATCACAATGCTCCATGCCCTTGTTATCAAAATGCTCCATGACCCCTGTCATCACCATGCTCCGTGACTCCAGTCATCACAATGCTTCATGACCTTTGTCATCACAATGGTCCATTACCTCATCATCAACAGCCTCTGTGACCTTTTTAAACACAATGCTCCATGAACTTTTCTTCACAATGCTTTCTGACCGTTGTCATCACAATGATCTACGCCTTTCTCAGCACAATGCTCCATGCCCTTGTCATCACAATGCTCCATGACCCTGTCATCACAATGCTCCTTGACTCCAGTCATCACAATGCTTCATAACATTTGTCATCACAATGGTCCATGTCCGTGTCATCACAAGGCTTTGTGACATTTTTAACCTCAATGCTTCATGAACTTTTCATCACAATGCTCGTGACCCTTGTCATCACAGTGCTCCTTGCCTTTGTCAGAAAAATGCTCCATGACCCATGTCATCACAATGTGCCAGGCGCTTTTTATCCCAATGGTCCACAGATTTGTCATCACAATGCTCCATAAATCTTGTAATCACAATGCTCCATGCCCTTCAAATCACAATGCTCCATTACCCCTGTCATAACAATGCTCCTTGAGCCCTGCCATCACAATGTTCCAAGGCCTTGTCATCACAAATCTCCATGACCCTTGTCATCACAATGCTCCAAGACCCCTGTAATCACAATGATCCATGCCCTTGTCATCACAAAGCACCATGACACATGTCATCAGAATGTTCCATGACCTTCTCATCCAAATGCTCCATGCCCTTGTCATCACAATGCTCCAAGACCCCTGTAATCAAAATGCTCCATGCCCCTTTTCATCTCAATGCTCCATGAACCCTGTCATCACAATGCATCATGCCCATCATCATAATGCTTCCGGCTATTGTCAGCACAATGAAATCAAAATTCTCCATGAGCTCTGTCATCACAATGCTCCATGACCCCTGTCATCACAATACTATATGAACATTTTCAGCCCAATGCTCCATGACCCTTGTCATCACAATGATCCATGACCCCTGTATTCAGAATGCTCTGTGACACATGTCATCACAGTGCTCCATGACACCTGTCATCACAGTGCTCCATGCATTTGTCTGCAGAATTCTCCATGATCTTGGAAATACAATGCTCTATGCGCTTGTCATCACAATGCTACAAGACCTCTGTAATCACAATGCTCCATGCCCCTTTTCATCTCAATGCTCCATGAACCCTGTCATCACATTGCACCATGCCCATCATCATAATGCTTCAGGCTATTGTTATTACAATGAAATCAAAAGTCTCCATGACCTCTGTCATCATAATGCTCCAAACCCTTGTGATCACAATGTTCCATAACATTTATCCTCACAACACCCCATGACGATCATCATCACAATTATCCTTGGTCTTCTGATCACAATGCTCCCTGATCTTTGTCATCACAATGCTCAATACACTTGTCTTCACAATGCTTCCTGACACATGTCATCAGTATGCTCCTTGAACGCTGTCATGACAAGTCTCCATGCCCTTTTCATCACAATGCTCCAAGACCCCTGTAATCACAATGCTCCATGCCCTTGTCATCAAAAAGCTCCATGACGCATGTCATCAGAATGCTCCATGGCCTTTTCCTCACAATGCTCCATGGCATTGTCATCACAATTCTCCATGTACCCTCTCATCACATTGCTCCATGCCCTTGTCATTACAATCCTCCATGACCCATGTATCACATTGTTCCATGCCCTTGTCATCACAATGCTGCAGCCCACTCTCATCACAATAATCTATGAAATATTTCAAACCAATGCTCAATGCCCTTCTCATCACTATGCTCCATTACCTCTGTCATAACAATGCACCATGACCACTGCCATCACAATGTTCCACGGCCTTGTCATCACAAGGCTCCATGACCCTTGTCATCACAATGCTCCAAGAAACTTGTAATCAAAATTCTCCATGCCCTTGTAATAACAAAACTCCATGACGCATGTATCAGAAGGTTCCATGGTTTTCTCATCACAATGCTCCATGCCCTTGTCATCACAATGCTCCAAGACCCTTGTAATCACTATGATCCATGGCCCTTTTCATCTCAATGCTCCATGAACCCTGTCATCACAAAGCACCATGCCCATCATCATAATGCTTCAGGCTATTGTCACTACAATGAAATAAAAATTCTCCATGACCTCTGTCATCATAATGCTCCAAACCCTTGTGATCACAATGTTCCATAACACTTATCATCACAACACCCCATGACGATCATCAACACAGTTATCCATGGTCTTCTCATCACAATGCTCAATACACTTGTCATCACAATACTCCCTGACACCTGTCGTCAGTATGCTCCTTGAACCCTGTGATGACAAGGCTCCATGCCTTTTACATCACAATGATTCATGCCTTTTCATCACAATGCTCCAAGACCCCTATAATCACAACTCTCCATGGCCTTGTCAGCACAAAGCTCCATGACGCATGTCATCAGAATTCTCCATGGCCTTCTCCTCAAAATGCTCCATGCCCTTGTCATCACAATGCTCCAAGTCCACTGTAATCAAAATGCTCCATGCCCCTTTTCATTAGAATGCTCCATGAGAATTGTCATCACAGGTCTCCATGGTCATCTCATAACAATGCTCCAGGACATTGTCATGACCATGCTCTATTCCCTTGTCATCACAATGCTCCATGACCCCTGTCATTACAATAATCCATTAACATTTTCAGCCCAATGCACCATGACCTTCTCATCACAATGCTCCATGACCACTGTCATCACAACCACCCATAACACCTGATAACACAATGATCCGGGACTCTTGTCATCAAAATTCTCCATGCCCTTGTCATCACAATGCACCATGTCCACTGTCATCACAATAATCTATGAAAATTTTCAGACCAATGCTCCATTCCCCTGTCATCACTATGCTCCTTGCCCTTGTTATCACAATGTTCCATGACCCATGTCATCACAATGCCCCGTGACTCCAGTCATCACTATGCTTCATAACGTTTGTCATCACAACGGTCCATGCCCACGTCATCACAAGGCTCTGTTACCTTTGTAACCCCAATGCTCCATGAACTTTTCATCACAATGCTCCGTGACCCTTGTCATCACAATGCTCCATGCTTTGTCAGAACAATGCTCCATGACCTTTGTCATCACAATGTGCCATGCACTTTTCATCACAATGATCCACAAACTTGTCATCACTATGCTCCATAAACCTTGTAATCACAATGCTCCATGCACTTCTCATCCAAATGCTCTCTCACATGAGATATCACAATGTTCCATCACTAGTCATCACAATCCTTGCTCAACCCTGTTATCACAATGTTCCATGACCCCTGTCATCACAATGCTACATCCCCTTATCAGCACAATGTTCCTTGAACCCTGACATCACAATGTTCCATAACCACTGTCATGAAAATGCTCCATGACCATTTTCATCCCAAAGCTCCATGATCCCTGGCAACACAATGTTCTATAACCCATGTCATCAAAATGTTCCATTACACTTTTCATTAAATTGCTGCATGAACCTGTCATCAAAATGCTCCCTGCCCTTCTCATCACAATGCACAACACACTTGTCATCAAAATGCTCCATGACTTTGTCATCACATATCTCCATGACACTTGGCATCACAGTGCTCCATGTCATTGTCATCACAATGCTCCATGAACCATCTCATCACATTGCTCCATGCCCTTGTCATCAAAGGCTCCATGACACTTGTCATCACAATGCTCGATGCTGTTCTCATCACAATGCTCCATGCCCTTGTCATTACAATCCTCCATGGCCCATGTATCACAGTGTACCGTGCCCTTGTCATCAAAATGCTCCATGCCCACTCTCATTACAATAATCCATGAAACATTTCAGACAAATTCTCAATGACCATCTCATCACAATGTTCCATTACTTATGTCATAAAAATGCTCCATGACACCTGCCATCAAAATGTTCCATGGGCTTGTCATCACAAGGCTCCATGGCCCTTGTCATCACAATGCTCCAAAACCCCTGTAATCACAATGATCCATGCCCTTGTCATCACAATGCTCCATGACCTTTGTCATCACAATTCTCAATACACTTGTCATCACAATGCTCCCTGACACTTGTCGTCAGAATGCTCCTTGAAACCTGTCACGAAAAGGCTCCATGACTTTTCATCACAAAGCCCCATGCCGTTTTCATGACAATGCTCCATGTCATTGTCATCAAAATACTCCACAAGCTTGTCATCACAATGCTCAATGACTCTTGCCATCACAATTCTCCATGCACTTGTCAGCACAATGCTCCCTGAACCTTGTCATCACTATGCTCCAAGCCATTGTCATCAAAATGCTCCATTACCTTTGTCATCAGAATCATCCATGACAATTTGCATCACAATGCTCCATGTCATTGTCATCACAATGGGCCAATACATATGTCATCACAATGCTCCGTGACACCACTTTTCACAATACTGCATGACCTGGTCATCGCAATGCTCCATGCCCTTCTCATCACAATGCTCCATTACCTCTGTCATCACAATGCTCCAAGACCCCTTTAATCACAACGATCCATGCCCTTGTCATCACAAAGATCCATGACGCATGTCATCAGAAGGTTCCATGGCTTTCTCCACACAATGCTCCATGCCCTTGTCATCACAATGCTCCAAGACCCCTGGAATCACAATGCTCCATGCCCCTTATCATCAGAATGCTCCAAGAGATTTGTCATCACAAGTCTCCATGTTCTTCTCATCACCATGCTCCATTCCCTTGTCATCACAATGCTCCATGACCCCTGTCATCACAATTCTCCATGAATATTTTCAGCCCAATGCTCCGTCACCTTCTTATCACAATGCTCCAAGAAGAATATCATCACAATGCTCCATGACCACTGTCATCACAACACTCCATGACACCTGACAACAGTATGATCCGGGACTCTTGTCATCACAATGCTCCATTCCCTAGTCATCACAATGCTCCATGACCAGTGTCATCACAATACTCCATGAATATTTTCAGCCCAATAATCCATGACGCTTGTCATCACAATGATCCATGCCCTTGTCATCCAAATGCTACATGACCCCTGTATTCACAATGCTCCGTGACGCTTG